>NC_053393.1:535953310-536044247 GCF_905171765.1 Bufo bufo | reverse complement strand
TAACCTACCATTGAAATGATACTGTTCTGAGACTTTTCATTTTTTTTGTCATTGGACAAACTTACAAAATCAGTGAGGGGTCAAATAATTATTTCCGCCACTGTAGATCAGATTGAATGTTTAACAGTTGCGGGGCCCGGTGTATTAGAGTAGAGTCACTGCACCGAGCCGCGCCTCCTCCCTCCACACTGTCACTGATACTTCGCTGGCCGCGCTGTGCAGCATAGCGGACAGCGAAGTATTCGCTTTATAAGACGCACGGCCATTTCCCCCCCACTTTTTTGGGGGAAAAAGTGCATCTTATAAAGCAAAAAATACAGTATATTGTGTGAATAAAGAGTTGGGCATGTTGCCCCTCATCAGTGAAAGGCCTCATGCACACGACCGTTTTCTTTGCGGTCCACAAAAACGGGTTCCGTAGTTCCGTGATCCGTGTCCGTTTTTTCTTCCGTGGGTCTTCCTTGATTTTTGGAGGATCCACGGACATAAAGGAAAGTAAAAAAAAAAGTCGTTTTGGTGTCCGCCTGGCCATGCGGAGCCAAACGGATCCGTCCTGACTTACAATGCAAGTCAATGGGGACGGATCCGTTTGACATTGACACAATATGGTGCAATTGCAAAAGGATCCGTCCCCCATTGACTTTCAATGTAAAGTCAGGAGTCTTCTCCAATCCGATGGTATCTTTTAACTTGAAGCGTCCCCATCACCATGGGAACGCCTCTATGTTAAAATATACCATCAGATTTGAGTTATATCGTGAAAACTCAGATCCGACAGTATATTCTAACACAGAGGCGTTCCCATAGTGATGGGGACGCTTCAAGTTAGAATATACTAAGAACTGTATACATAACTGCCCCCTGCTGCCTGGCAGCACCCGATCTCTTACAGGGGGCTGTGATCCGCACAATTAACCCCTCAGGTGCCGCACCTAAGGGGTTAATTGTGCGTATCATAGCCCCCTGTAAGAGATCAGGTGCTGCCAGGCAGGAGGGGGCAGACCCCCCTCCCTCCCCAGTTTTAAATTCATTGGTGGCCAGTGCGGCCCCCCCTCCCTCCCCTGTATTACATTCATTGGTGGCCAGTGCGGCCCCCCCCCCTCCCTCCCCAGTATTTAATTCATTGGTGGCCAGTGCGGCCCCACCTCCCTCCCCTGTATTACATTCATTGGTGGCCAGTGCGGCCCCTCCCTCCCCAGTATTTAATTCATTGGTGGCCAGTGCGGCCTCCCCTCTCCCCCCCTCCTAATTAAAATCCCCCCCCCATCATTGGTGGCAGCGGAGAGTTCCGATCGGAGTCCCAGTTTAGGTTACTGCGTATGAACATTCCTATCATCAAGATCTGTTCATACTGATAGCAGTCAGGGCTCGGCGTAGGGACTCACTAGGTGTGACCATTTCCCTTTCCCTAGGTTCCAGGCCTTATATCTTTTCCCTTCTGTGTTCAGTGTGGAGTGTATTTACCACACTGCGCCGTGACACTCTGCTGACCTAACCTCTGCCTGATCTCCGTACTTAGGCCTCATGCACACGACCGTTGTGTGCATCCGTGGCCGTTGTGCTGTTTTCCGTTTTTTTTCGCGGACCCATTGACTTTCAATGGGTTCGTGGAAAAATGGGAAAATGCACCGTTTTGCAGCCGCATCCGTCCGTCAAAAAAATTTCCTGTCCGTCAAAACAATATGACCTGTCCTATTTTTTTGACGGACAACGGTTCACGGACCCATTCAAGTCAATGGGTCCGTGAAAGAACACGGATGCACACAAGATTGGCATCCGTGTCCGTGATCCGTGGCCGTAGGTTACTTTTTATACAGACGGATCCGAAGATCCGTCTGCATAAAAGCTTTTTCAGAGATGAGTTTTCACTTCGTGAAAACTCAAATCCGACAGTATATTCTAACACAGAGGCGTTCCCATAGTGATGGGGACGCTTCTAGTTAGAATATACTGAGAACTGTGTACATGACTGCCCCCTGCTGCCTGGCAGCACCCGATCTCTTACAGGGGGCTGTGATCCGCACAATTAACCCCTTAGGTGCTGCACCTGAAGGGGTTAATTGTGCATATCATAGCCCGCTATAAGAGATCAGGGGCTGCCAGGCAGCAGGGGGCAGACCCCCCTCCCTCCCCAGTTTGAATATCATTGGTGGCCAGTGTGCGCCCCCTCCCCGCCCCCCCCCTATTGTAATATCATTGGTGGCCAGTGTGCGGCCTCCCCCCCGCCCCCCCTCTATTGTATTAATATCATTGGTGGCCAGTGTGCGGCCTCCCCTCCCCCGCCCCCCCACTCTATTGTAATATCATTGGTGGCCAGTGTGCGGCCCCCCCTCTATTGTATTAATATCATTGGTGGCCAGTGTGCGGCCTCCCCTCCCCCGCCCCCCCCCCCCTCCGTCAGCCCCCCTCTATTGTAATTTCATTGGTGGCCAGTGTGCGGCCTCCCCTCTCCCCCCCCCCCTGCCCGATCATTGGTGGCAGCGGAGATTCCGATCGGAGTCCCAGTTTAATCGCTCTGGGGCTCCGATCGGTAACCATGGCAACCAGGACGCTACTGCAGGCCTGGTTGCCATGGTTACTTAGCAATATTACAATATTAGAAGCATCATACTTACCTGCTGGCTGCTGCGATGTCAGTCTCTGGCCGGGAGCTCCTCCTACTGGTAAGTGACAGGTCTGTGCGGCGCATTGATCTGTCACTTACCAGTAGGAGGAGCTCCCGGCCGGAGACAGACATCGCAGCAGCCAGCAGGTAAGTATGATGCTTCTAATATTGTAATATTGCTAAGTAACCATGGCAACCAGGCCTGCAGTAGCGTCCTGGTTGCCATGGTTACCGATCGGAGCCCCAGAGCGATTAAACTGGGACTCCGATCGGAATCTCCGCTGCCACCAATGATCGGGCGGGGGGGGCGGGGGAGGGGAGGCCGCACACTGGCCACCAATGATATTAATACAATAGAGGGGGGGCCGCACACTGGCCACCAATGATATTACCAGGGCCGTCTTTAATATTGATTGGACCCTGGGCAAAAATTTACTTGGGCCCCCTGGATCCCGCCTTCCCACACCTTAGCAGGCAATCACGCCCTCCACCACAACACACACACACAAAATCCACACCCCTGGTAGAGTACAGTGAATGACTGTAAATACTTCCAGTTCTGAAGACTCCAGCGGCTCAGGATCAGTACTCTGGGCAGCTGGGCTCAGGCTTGAAGTGGGCACCGCTCTGCAGGAAGGAGACCAGGGCTCGGCTCACCCTAGTGTTACAGTGCACCCCAGCACCCCACAGTATGCAGTATAGCACCCTATGGTATACAGCAACCCACAGTATGCAGTATAGCACCCTATAGTATACAGCACCACACAGTATGCAGTATAGCACCCCACACTATACAGTACCCCACAGTATATAGTAGAGCAGTATAGCAGCCCACAGTATACAGCACCCCACAGTATACAACAACTCACAGTCAGGGCCGGTGCAAGGATTTTTGCCGCCCCCTCATGTCACTCACTCACTGACAGACACACACTCTGACAGACAGACACGCACTCAGACACTCACTGAATGACGTACACATACACTCACTGACAGACAGACATACACTCACTGACAGACAGACATACACTCACTGACAGACAGACACAAACTCAGACACTCACTGAATGACGTACACAGAAACTCACTGACAGACATACTCACTGACAGACACACATACACTCACTGACAGACAGACACACACTCCCTCACTGACAGACACTCACTGACAGACAGACACACCCTCACTCACTGACAGACACTCACTGACAGACATACACCTACCCACTGAAACACACACACACACGGAAACTCACTGACAGACACTCACTCACTGGCAGACAAACACACACATATACTCAATGACAAACATACACATACTCACTGACAAACACACAGACACTTACTGGCCGACAGACATCCACACTCACTGACATACACTCACTCACTGACATACATACAGTCACTCACTGACATACATACACTCACTCACTGACATACACACACAGACACTCAATGACAGACACACATACATTTACTGACAGAAAGACAGACATACATACATACACTCACTCACTGACATAAATACACAGGCAGACACTCACTCAGTCAAACACTTAAATACTCACCTCCCTGGGGTCCAGTGTGGTGCAGCTCCTCAGTCCTTCAGCACGCCGTTTAGTATGCCGGGGCCGGAATTACGTCATATTCCGGCATCACAGAGGGCGCATGAGGGAGGAGTGGGGAGCTGCTAGAACAGCCTCCCTTGCCGCACGCCTCCTCTCCTACGGTAATTTACTGGCAGAGCAGGCACCTGCCATCAGGGTAAGCAGATGCCTGCTCTGCCATATTTAAGATGGACCTCCACTTCCTGGCCCCCCTGTAACGGCGCTGGGGGTGGCTCAAGAGCCGCTCGCCCTGTCGCCCAGGGCTGCAACCCCAGTCAGGGGGAGCCCACCAGGGCACCCCCAGCAGGCCGGCACCCTAGGCGAACGCCAAGTTCGTCTATATGGTTGCGCCGGCCCTGCTCACAGTATACAGTAGAACAGTATAGCACCTCACCGTATACAGCACCCCTGTCATGGTCCTACCTTCTTGCTGTTCTCCTTCGTTTGACATGTGCTGGCGGCCATCTTGGTTTCTGGGTTTCTTGTAGCCTTCCACCCTGCGGCTCCTCCTTCCCACTGGGAGGAGCTGGATGCCTAGCTCATATATATAGGAGGTCTGTGGCTTCAGTTCCTTGCTTGGTCCTCCTGTGTTCACATGCTTCTAAGACTGCTGCTGCTGCTGGTTCCTGATCCTGGCTTCGTCTGACTACCCTGCTGGTTCCTGATCCTGGCTTCGTCTGACTACCCTGCTGGTTCCTGATCCTGGCTTCGTCTGACTACCCTTCTGGTTCCTGACCCCTGGCCTCTCAAAGACTCTGCTCGGTTACACCATCCGTTTGGACTTTTGCTTCACAGCTTTATTTTCAATAAAGCCTTCTTATTTTTCACTTATCTCTTGTTGTACGTCTGGTTCATGGTTCCGTGACATTAGGACCAAGCCATGAATTCTGACGGTACAGGGCCATCCTCGCTACCCATGCTGGTTGCCAGACTTGATCAGCAGGATCACCTGTTGGGTCGGTTCGCTGTGGCGTTGCTAACCCTGCTTGAACGCACGGCTCATTTCGCTCCCGTTGCCGATGGGTCGGTTGTCGCTCCTACTGCCGCTCCGGTTGTTGCGCCAGAGTCTACCCCGACACCTGTTGTTGCGCCTGCGGTGTTTCGGGGTATGACCGGTTCTGCCCCTCTTCCACAGCGCTTTGGGGGAGAGCCAACTCAGTGCCGAGGTTTCCTTAACCAGGTGGGCATTTATTTCGAGTTGCTGCCACATGCCTTTCCTACTGAGAGATCAAAGGTGGGCTTCTTGATCTCGCTGCTCTCGGACAAGGCCTTGGCCTGGGCTAGCCCTTTATGGGAGAACAACAATCCGGTGGTTGCCGAGTTTTCCGGTTTTGTTGCTTCTCTTCGGAAGGTATTCGATGTGCCGGCTCGTGCTGCCTCTGCTGCGAAGCTCCTTATGTCCATCAGACAGGGTTCACGATCCGTAGCTGAATACGCCATTGAGTTTCGTACCCTGGCAGCAGAGGTGGGCTGGAATAATGAGGCTCTGGTCGCTGCTTTCTCTCATGGTCTCTCGGATGCCTTGAAGGATGAGGTTGCAGCTAAGGACCTACCAGTGGAGCTCGAGTCTCTTATTTCTTTCCTGATTTTGATTGACACCAGACTCAGGGAGAGACCTTCCTTTAAGGAGAGCCTGCGGAGGTCTTCTAACAGATTGGCGCCTACGTTTGCTGTCCCACCCGTGCCTCCCTCTCCTCCCACGCCTCCTGGGGATGACCTGTCTGGGGGTGAACCCATGCAGCTGGGGTTTGCTTGCCTGTCCGAGGGGGAGAGGGCACTCCGGAGACCGATGCATGTACTGTGGTCTCGGTGGGCATTTTCGGTTGGCATGTCCGAACCGTCCGGGAAAACGCTCGCACCTGAGATCCTGTCGGGGGCAGATCTTGGGTGGAGTCTCCTCGTCCCCGGTTTCCCGTGTTGACAAACCACTGATCACTGTTGTCCTCTCCTGGGTCGGGGGCTCGGTGACGACCCAGGCGTTGGTGGACTCTGGTGCTGGTGGTTTGTTCATTGATAGTGTGTTCGCTGCCGCCAATTCCATTCCTCTGCAGGCTCGAGGTTCCCCACTGGCTCTTGAGGCGATAGACGGCAGACCCCTTCTGCCGCCACACGTGACTCATGAGACCCTTCCAGTGGGGATAGCCATTGGTGCCGTTCACAGAGAGTCGGTCTGCCTCCAGGTTATTTCGTCTCCACACTACTCGGTGGTCTTGGGGTACCCCTGGCTCCAGAAGCATAATCCGACTTTCGATTGGAGATCGGCCGAGATCCTCTCGTGGTCACCGCAGTGTGGGGCTAGTTGCATCCATGGGTCTGTCAAGTTGCTGTGTACTTCCTCGGACTCTCTGTTGCCTCCTGAATACGAGGAGTACCGGGATGTATTCGATAAGGTGCGCGCGGTTGCCCTACCTCCGCACCGCCCATACGATTGTGCCATAGAGTTACAACCTGGTGCCGTTCCTCCTCGTGACAAAGTCTATCCACTGTCGGTAGCGGAGAATGAGGCCATGGAGGAGTATGTGAGGGAGGCTCTTTCACGCGGACACATTCGCAAATCCTCGTCCCCGGCAGGGGCTGGATTTTTCTTTGTGAAAAAGAAGGGCGGTGAGTTGAGGCCTTGCATCGATTACAGGGGTCTCAATCGCATCACGATCAAGAACGCTTACCCGATACCCTTGATTTCCGAGCTGTTCGATCGCCTTAAAGGGGCCACGGTCTTTACCAAACTCGACCTTAGGGCGGCATATAACCTGGTAAGGATCAAGGCGGGCGATGAGTGGAAGACCGCGTTTAACACCAGGACCGGTCATTATGAATCCTTGGTTATGCCCTTTGGGTTGTGCAATGCGCCCGCAGTCTTTCAGGAATTCATCAACGATGTTTTCCGTGACCTGTTGCAGCAGTGTGTGGTGGTCTATTTGGATGACATCTTGGTATATTCTGAATCCATGGAGGCCCACATTCTGGATGTCAGACGAGTGTTGCAACGGTTACGAGAGAACAAGCTGTTCGGTAAGCTTGAGAAATGCGAATTTCACCGATCCCAGGTAACCTTCTTAGGTTACATCATTTCCGCTGAGGGGTTCTCCATGGATCCTGAGAAGGTTTCGGCTGTCTTACAGTGGCCCCAGCCCAGTGGTCTTCGTTCCCTGCAGCGCTTTTTGGGCTTCGCCAATTATTATCGGAAGTTCATCAGGGACTTTTCCATGCTGGCCAAGCCTCTCACGGATCTGACCAGGAAGGGCAGTAATTCCCAGGTCTGGCCGCTCGAGGCCATCCGAGCTTTTGAGGCCCTAAAGTCCGCTTTTGTGTCGGCTCCGATTCTGTCGCATCCCAACCCTGGGTTGCCCTTTGTCCTCGAGGTGGACGCGTCTGAGACGGGAGTAGGCGCCCTTCTGTCTCAGCGTAGAACACCAGAGGGTCCTCTGCTTCCTTGTGGGTTTTACTCCCGGAAACTGTCTTCCGCGGAGTGCAACTATCAGATTGGTGACAGGGAGTTATTGGCCATCGTGCAGGCCCTTAAAGAATGGAGGCACTTGCTCGAGGGTTCGGTGGTTCCGGTTCTCATCCTGACGGACCATAAGAATCTGACCTACCTTTCTGAGGCCAAGAGATTGACACCACGTCAGGCCAGATGGGCTCTGTTCTTGTCACGTTTTAATTACGTGGTCTCCTACCTACCCGGTTCCAAGAACATCAGGGCGGATGCCCTATCACGGCAGTACTCCGAGCTGTCCAGGGAGGAGTCGATTCCGACTTCGGTCATACCTCCGAATCAGATCCTGGCCGCCATTCGCACCAGCCTGACCTCTCCCCTGGGTGAGCAGATTTTGGCGGCTCAATCTGGTGCTCCCTCTGGGAGACCCAACGGCAGATGTTTTGTGCCTGAGGAGTTGCGCACTCGGTTGTTGCGAACCTACCATAACTCCAAGACCGCGGGGCATCCTGGAAAGAATCACCTGTCCTGGGCTGTTTCACGTCTGTTCTGGTGGCCTTCCCTACGTTCCGACATCGCCGCATATGTAGCGGCATGCTCCGTTTGTGCCCAGAGTAAGTCCCCTCGGCACCTTCCGTTGGGCCTTCTGCAACCCATAGCCACCGGGGAGCGCCCATGGTCACACCTGGGGATGGATTTCATTGTGGACCTCCCTGCATCCCGAGGCCATACGGTCATTCTCATGATTGTGGATCGGTTTTCCAAAATGTGCCACTGTGTTCCTCTCAAGAAGTTACCCTCTGCACAAGAGTTGGCCACGATTTTTGCCAGGGAGGTCTTCCGGTTGCACGGTTTGCCCAAGGAGATTGTGTCGGATCGGGGGAGTCAGTTTGTGTCCAGGTTCTGGCGCGCCTTTTGCTCCCAGTTGGGGATTAATCTCTCCTTCTCCTCGGCCTACCACCCTCAGTCCAATGGGGCCGCAGAACGATCCAATCAGGCCTTGGAGCAATTCCTTCGTTGCTATGTCTCCGATCACCAAGACAATTGGGTTGACCTCCTGCCTTGGGCTGAGTTTGCCAGGAACACGGCGGTGAACTCTTCCTCTGGGATGTCTCCCTTCATGGCCAATTATGGGTTCCAACCTGCCATGTTACCGGAGGTATTCTCTCCCCAGGATATTCCGGCTGTGGAGGATCACCTTTCCCTCCTACGTGCTTCTTGGGTACAGATCCAGAAGTCCCTTGAGGCCTCTGCGCAGCGCCAGAGACTCCAGGCTGATCGCAGACGAGCGCCTGCTCCTTCCTACCAGGTCGGAGACCGTGTATGGTTGTCCACCCGCAACCTCAACCTTCGAGTGCCCACTCCCAAGCTGGCACCTCGCTTTGTTGGTCCCTTCCGAGTGCTTCGCAGGGTAAACCCGGTAGCCTATGCCCTTGCGCTTCCTCCTGGCATGCGGATCTCTAACGTGTTTCATGTCTCCCTGTTGAAGCCACTGGTGTGTAATCGTTTCACTTCCTCGGTTCCTCGGCCTCGTCCGGTCCGAGTGGGCAATCGTGAGGAGTATGAGGTGAGCAATATCCTGGACTCACGCCTGGTCCGCCGTCGGGTGCAGTTTTTGGTCCATTGGCGTGGTTATGGTCCAGAGGAGCGTTCCTGGGTTCCCTCCGCAGATGTCCATGCTCCTGCCTTGCTCCGAGCCTTCCACGCACGCTTCCCTCAGAAACCGTTTTTTGCTCCGCGGAGGAGGGGCCCTTGAGGGGGAGGTACTGTCATGGTCTTACCTTCTTGCTGTTCTCCTTCGTTTGACATGTGCTGGCGGCCATCTTGGTTTCTGGGTTTCTTGTAGCCTTCCACCCTGCGGCTCCTCCTTCCCACTGGGAGGAGCTGGATGCCTAGCTCATATATATAGGAGGTCTGTGGCTTCAGTTCCTTGCTTGGTCCTCCTGTGTTCACATGCTTCTAAGACTGCTGCTGCTTCTGGTTCCTGATCCTGGCTTCGTCTGACTACCCTGCTGGTTCCTGATCCTGGCTTCGTCTGACTACCCTGCTGGTTCCTGATCCTGGCTTCGTCTGACTACCCTTCTGGTTCCTGACCCCTGGCCTCTCAAAGACTCTGCTCGGTTACACCATCCGTTTGGACTTTTGCTTCACAGCTTTATTTTCAATAAAGCCTTCTTATTTTTCACTTATCTCTTGTTGTACGTCTGGTTCATGGTTCCGTGACAACCCCAAACTATACACGTTACAGCACCCCACACTATACAGCCCCCCACACTATACAGTACAGCAGTATAGCACTCCACAATATACAGCACCCAGAGTATACAGTATACAGTCCCCCACAGTATACAGGCCCCCACAGTATACAGCCCCCCACAGTATACAGGCCCCCACACTATACAGTAGTTTACAGTATATTAGCATAACAGCCCCTGTCACCTTTTTCTTAAGTAATCTTCACAAAAAAAGCTCCACAGTTAAGGCAAACTTCTACAGCAACACTCCTGGTAGGACCTTTGATGACCTCATAGCCATGTGACCAGTAATATTGCTAGGTTACTGGTCACATGGTGATGATGTCATCTAAGGTCCTAGAGAATCAGAGCTCTCACAGTACGCTGCCTGGAGTGCAGGCATGGCATGGCATGGCAGCACCCCCTGTGTAGCTGACAGCCTGACACCCGGGGCAGTGGCTAGCAGGGCTCAAGAGGCAGCTGCCTTGGGCCCCCCAGGAGCAACTGGGCCCGGGGCAGCTGCCCCTTTTGCCCCTTGTTAAAGACGGACCTGGATATTACAATAGAGGGGGGGGGGGGGGGGGGGGGGAGGCCGCACACTGGCCACCAATGATATTACAATAGAGGGGGGGAGGGGAGGCCGCACACTGGCCACCATTGATATTCAAACTGGGGAGGGTGGGGGGTCTGCCCCCTGCTGCCTGGCAGCCCCTGATCTCTTACAGGGGGCTATGATACGCACAATTAACCCCTTCAGGTGCGGCACCTGAAGGGTTAATTGTGCTGATCACAGCCCCCTGTAAGAGATCGGGTGCTGCCAGGCAGCAGGGGGCAGTCATGTACACAGTTTGTAGTATATTCTAACTAGAAGCGTCCCCATCACTATGGGAACGCCTCTGTGTTAGAATATACTGTCGGATATGAGTTTCACGATGTAACCTCATATCCGACAGTAACATAGAGGCATTCCCATGGTGATGGGGACGCTTCAAGTTAAAATATACCATCGGATTGGAGAAAACTCCGATCCTATGGTATATTAACTCCTGACTTTACATTGAAAGTCAATGGGGGACGGATCAGTTTGAAATTGCACCATATTGTGTCAACGTCAAACGGATCTGTCCCTATTGACTTGCATTGTAATTCAGGACGGATCCGTTTGGCTCCGCACGGCCAGGCGGACACCAAAACGACTTTTTTTTCATGTCCGTGGATCCTCCAAAAATCAAGGAAGACCCACGGACGAAAAAACGGTCACGGATCACGGACCAACGGACCCCGTTTTTGCGGACCGTAAAAAAAAACGGTCGTGTGCATGAGGCCTTAACCTGAGCTGCCTACCCTGACTTTGGACTATTTATCAGATCACACCAATGCTGTCTGTCTTAATCTTGTCCTATCCCTGACTATGTTTTTTGCCTAATCCCTGGGTACTTTGAACCGTGTCTCTTGATCCCAAATGGTCAGTAGTCACTTGAAGGAGACTACTCCAAGGGGTAGCCACAGAAAATTGCATTAGGCTTGTCAGTAAAAGCAAAAAAAGGAAGAGACCACTGTGGTACTCAGCAGAAGTGGCCAAAATCATTAAAAACAAAAAGATAGCATTTAGTAATTATAAAAACAAAACACAACGAGGATGACAGGCAAATTTATAAGATTAGGCAGAGAGAGGCCAAACAAGTTATAAGAGCTTCTAAAGCATAGGCAGAAGAGAAATTAGCTCAGTCAGTGAAAAAAGGCGATAAGACATTCTTCAGATACATAAATGAAAAAAGGAAACTAAAACAAGGAATTACCAAATTAAAAACAAAAGAATGAAGGTATATGGAAGAAGATAAAGAACTAGCTGACTGCCTCAATGAATACTTCTGTTCAGTTTTTACAAAGGAAAATGAAGGAAAAGGACCTCAGTTAGGAAAGAAGACTAATGAATCTTTTGATGCATGTGTCTTTACAGAGGAAGAGGTTCTAAGTCAGCTGTCTAAAATTAATACAAATTAGTCACAGGGGCCTGATGGGATACACCCAAAGCTATTAAAAGAGCCCAGCGGCGAACTAGCAAAACCATTAACAGATTTATTTACCCAATCACTGGCAACAGGAGTCGTCTCAGAAGATTGGAAATTGGCAAATGTTGTGCCCATTCACAAGAAAGGTAGTAGGGAGAAATCGGGCAACTATAGGCCAGTAAGCCTGACATCAATACAGGGAGTGCAGAATTATTAGGCAAGTTGTATTTTTGAGGATTCATTTTATTATTGAACAACAACCATGTTCTCAATGAACCCAAAAAACTCATTAATATCAAAGCTGAATATTTTTGGATGTAGTTTTTAGTTTGTTTTTAGTTTTAGCTATTTTAGGGGGATATCTGTGTGTGCAGGTGACTATTACTGTGCATAATTATTAGGCAACTTAACAAAAAACAAATATATACCCATTTCAATTATTTATTTTTACCAGTGAAACCAATATAACATCTCAACATTCACAAATATACATTTCTGACATTCAAAAACAAAACAAAAACAAATCAGTGACCAATATAGCCACCTTTCTTTGCAAGGACACTCAAAAGCCTGCCACCCATGGATTCTGTCAGTGTTTTGATCTGTTCACCATCAACATTGCGTGCAGCAGCAACCACAGCCTCCCAGACACTGTTCAGAGAGGTGTACTGTTTTCCCTCCTTGTAAATCTCACATTTGATGATGGACCACAGGTTCTCAATGGGGTTCAGATCAGGTGAACAAGGAGGCCATGTCATTAGATTTTCTTCTTTTATACCCTTTCTTGCCAGCCACGCTGTGGAGTACTTGGACGCGTGTGATGGAGCATTGTCCTGCATGAAAATCATGTTTTTCTTGAAGGATGCAGACTTCTTCCTGTACCACTGCTTGAAGAAGGTGTCTTCCAGAAACTGGCAGTAGGACTGGGAGTTGAGCTTGACTCCATCCTCAACCCGAAAAGGCCCTACAAGCTCATCTTTGATGATACCAGCCCAAACCAGTACTCCACCTCCACCTTGCTGGCATCTGAGTCGGACTGGAGCTCTCTGACCTTTACCAATCCAGCCATGGGCCCATCCATCTGGCCCATCAAGACTCACTCTCATTTCATCAGTCCATAAAACCTTAGAAAAATCAGTCTTGAGATATTTCTTGGCCCAGTCTTGACGTTTCAGCTTGTGTGTCTTGTTCAGTGGTGGTCGTCTTTCAGCCTTTCTTACCTTGGTCATGTCTCTGAGTATTGCACACCTTGTGCTTTTGGGCACTCCAGTGATGTTGCAGCTCTGAAATATGGCCAAACTGGTGGCAAGTGGCATCTTGGCAGCTGCACGCTTGACTTTTCTCAGTTCATGGGCAGTTATTTTGCGCCTTGGTTTTTCCACACGCTTCTTGCGACCCTGTTGACTATTTTGAATGTAACGCTTGATTGTTCGATGATCACGCTTCAGAAGCTTTGAAATTTTAAGAGTGCTGCATCCCTCTGCAAGATATCTCACTATTTTTGACTTTTCTGAGCCTGTCAAGTCCTTCTTTTGACCCATTTTGCCAAAGGAAAGGAAGTTGCCTAATAATTATGCACACCTAATATAGGGTGTTGATGTCATTAGACCACACCCCTTCTCATTACAGAGATGCACATCACCTAATATGCTTAATTGGTAGTAGGCTTTCGAGCCTATACAGCTTGGAGTAAGACAACATGCATAAAGAGGATGATGTGGTCAAAATACTCATTTGCATAATAATTCTGCACTCCCTATAGTGGGGAAATTAATGGAAACCATACTTGAGGAGAGGATTGTGGAACATCTAAAATCCCATGGATTGAAAGATGAAAAACAGCATGGGTTTACTTCAGGGAGATCATGTCAAACTAATCTTATTGATTTTTTTGATTGGGTGACTAAAATAATAGATGGCGGAGGTGCAGTAGACATCGCTTATCTAGACTTTAGTAAGGCTTTTGATACTGTCCCACATAGAAGGCTTATCAATAAATTGCAGTCTTTGTGTGTGGACTCCCATATTGTTGAATGGATTAGGCAGTGGCTGAGGGACAGACAACAGAGGGTTGTAGTCAATGGAGTATATTCAGACCATGGTCTTGTTTCCAGTGGGGTACCTCAGGGATCTGTTCTGGGACCTATATTGTTTAAAATCTTTATCAGCGAAATTGCAGAAGGCCTCAATGGTAAGGTGTGTCTTTTTGCTGATGACACAAAGATTTGTAACAGGGTTGATGTTCCTGGAGGGATACACCAAATGGAAAAGGATTTAAGAAAAATAGAGGAAAGGTCAAAAATCTAGCAAATAAAATTTAATGTTGATAAGTGCAAGATAATGCACCTGGGGCGAAAAAACCCAAGAGCAGAATATAAAATCAGTGATACAGTCCTAACCTCAGTATTTGAGGAAAGGGATTTAGGGGTCATTATTTCAGAAGACATAAAGGTAGGCAGACAATGTCATAGAGCAGCAGGAAATGCTAGCAGAATGCTTGGGTGTATAGGGAGAGGCATTACCAGTAGAAAGAGGGAGGTGCTCATGCCGCTCTACAGAGCACTAGTGAGACCTCATTTGGAGTATTGTGCGCAGTACTGGAGACCATATCTCCAGAAGGATATTGATACTTTGGAGAGAGTTCAGAGAAGAGCTACTAAACTAGTACATGGATTGCAGGATAAAACTTACCAGAAAAAATTAACCCCTTAAGGACACATGACGTACTGGTACGGCATGTTTCCCGAGTCCTTAAGGACACATGACGTACCGGTACGTCATGTGTTGTTCCGATCACCGCCGCCCGGCGGGCGGTGATCGGAACAAGGTGCCTGCTCAAATCATTGAGCAGGCACCTTGGCTAAATGCGCGGGGAGGTCCCGTGACCCCCCCATGTCGACGATCGCCGCAAATCGCAGGTCAATTCAGACCTGCGGTTTGAAACTTTCCATAGTGCGGCAGCGGTGCCATCGGGTCCCCATGGGGCTGTGGGGGGGACCCAATGGCATGGAATGCAGCGCGATGCCTTCCTGAGGCATCTGCGCTGCCTTCCGGTGAAGAGCCTGTGAGATCCAGCCCCTTGGATCTCACAGGCCCCGGAAGCTGTATGAGTAATACACACAGTATTACTCATACAGCCAATGCATTCCAATACAGAAGTATTGGAATGCATTGTAAAGGAATATACCCCCAAAAGTTCAAGTCCCAAAGTGGGACAAAAAAATAAAGTAAAAAAAAAAGTTTTAAAAATAAAGTTTTCCCCCCAAAAAATTTAAAGTTTCAAGTAAAAATAAACAAAAACGTCATTTTCCCCAAATAAAGTAAAAAAAAAATTGGTAAAAAATAAACATATCACATGACCTAACCCCTCAGATGAAGACCGTAAAAATAAAAAATAAAAAATGCTAAATAAACCATTTTTTTGTCACCTTACATCACAAAAAGTACAACAACAAGCGTTTGCCCACCAAAATAGTACCAATCTAACCATTCACCTCATCACGCACAAAATGAGCCCCTACCTGAGACAATCGCCCAAAAAATAAAAAAAAATATGGCTCAGAATATGGAGACACTAAAACATCATTATTGTGTAAAACTTACATTAATAAAAAAAAAAGTATACATATTTGGTATCGCTGCGTTCGTATCGACCGGCTCTATAAAAATATCACACGACCTAACCTCTCAGATGAACACCGTAAAAAAAAAAAAAAAAACTGTGCTAAATAAACCATTTTTTGTCACCTTACAATCACAAAAAGTGTAATAGCAAGCGATCAATAAGTCACACGCACCCCAAAAAAGTGCCAAAAAAAAACCCATCTCATCCCGCAAAAATCATACCCTACCCAAGGTAATCGCCCAAAAACGTAAAAAATTATGGCTTTTAGACTATGGAAACACTACGCACTGACTGAATGCTACTGCCACTGCCTCCTTGAACCCCTGCACCATTACTTCCCGGGCAGATAGGCTCTCGTGAAGCGGGTGGTCTACCCCTGGCATGTTTGGCTCCCGACCTCCCACTGCTGCCACCCTGCCGGCTCCCTCCCACGCTAGCGACTTTCTGGCTCCGCCGCTGGCTCACGCGCAAGCTGCCACCCTCTTCTCCCGATGATGATAAAGCCCTTCGTCACCTGGCTTCCAAGTGCGATCAGCTACATCATCATCATCGAGTACTTTCTGCACCTCACTGATGTCCTCCTCAACCGTCTCTGGGTCAGTAGCCTGACTGCTCGCAACACCAGCTCCCACGTCACTCTCCTAATCACTACTTGCCCGCCTAGCAGAGGAAGCAGCGGAAACCTCCTCCACATCTTGCCTGGCAGTAGCTGCTGACTGTCCTCTAGTAGCTCGTCCTCGCTGTATAGGGGAGCTGAGCCCACAGCATACAATATTTCTGTGGCTCTGGGAAAAGAAAAGGACAGAGTCAGGTTGAGGACAGGTGAGGGCACAGGGCCTGCTCCCGGGCCATGCCAACTAAGGGTTGTGTCTGACAAACCCACTGACTCTTGGCTGGGGGTGTCTGATGTCACTTGGGACGAAGTCGAAGATCGAGTCAACCACTCGAGAACTGCTGGGTTGCTGGTCACGACACGACCGCTAGCTGAAACTGGGAGATCAGGCCTCTTTAAGTGACCCCTGCTGCCACGGCCTCTTACGCTGCTGCGACCTCTGCCTGCGCCAGAAACATTTAGGCCTCTGCAACTCCCCTGTGCAGGGCCTGGCACTTCCCTGCCTGACATACTGTTAGATCAAATAAATAAAAAGGAAATTAAACACTCCACAAAAGCCTTTACTACAGATAACTGCACCACAGAGCAGAAAGAGGTATTTTTTTCTTTTTGTGCTAATACATGTCACAAAAGGCTTAACAAGAAATAACTACACCGCTGAGTGGCAAATATATATTTTTCTTTTTGTGCTAATACATGTCACAAAAGGCTTAACAAGAAATAACTGCAACGCAGAGCAGGAAAAGGTATTTTTTCTTTTTGCGCTAATACACGTCACAAAAGGCTTTACAAGAAATAAATAACTACACCGCTGAGCAGCAAATATATATTTTCTTTTTCCACTAAAACACCCCACCAAAGCCTTTACTGCAGATAAGTGCACCGCAGAGCAGTAAATGTATTTTTTCTTTTTGCGCTAATACACGTCACAAAAGACTTTACAAGACATATCTACACCGCTGAGTGGCAAATATATTTTTTCTTTTTCCGCTAAAACACCCAACAAAAGCCTTTACTACAGATTACTGCACCGCAGAGCGGCAAATAAAACGTAGAAATATTTCCTTGTAATAAACTCTGTTAATGCCTGTATGAAACAGGACTTGCACCCTAATAAGAACGGTTTGCTGGAATTACAGAGCTGTATAATGGCAATTTGGGTCCCCAGTCAGTGCAGCAAGGTGTAATAGGATTGTTCCTATTACCCAGGCTGTCACCTCCCCGAATGAACCCTGTTCAACAGAAATGCTGTGGAATGATTCCTCCCTATCCTTTCCCTACACCTTGAATAATCTTTCTCTGCACTGGTAAATAGCTTTTTTTTCAGAAGAATGACGATTTTTCTATCACTGTCCCTAGCGCCTGCAGACATGTCTCTCCCTGCACTAAGTGCACTGGTGAATGGCAGAATCTAAGATGGCTGCCGTATTTATAGGGCTGTAACATCACAGGGCTGGCTGCTGATTGGCTGCATGCATGTCAGTATGGGTGATCCCGCCTTCCCAGACTTCCTTTCTCCATGTCCTCACACGTGCAGCAGACATTTTAGGAAAAATGCGATTCGTTACTTCAAAGTGCGAGGAAATTTGCATTCGTTGCAAATCGAATTTCTCTTTCGTCAGCTTCGATTCGCTCATCTCTAATTGCCACCAGTGATTAAAACATTTGACCAACTCGTTTGAGTGTTGATCTGATACTCATCTCCCCGATCTGTAAACCATTGCTCTCTACCTGTTGTATTTCCTTTCATTTACCCATCCGCTATCTATTGGCCATATCCAATTAAAATGATCCCTATGCATCCTCATTAGAACAATGCTGTTCTCTTTTGTACATTAGGTGATAACGAGGATGATAGATCTATATAGTTAAGCAAAGAGAAAAAGCGCTAATTGAGATTTGGTTTATTATATATTTTATTCTTACCTTTGATTCCATTGCGCTAATTGTGTCTTTCTACCACTGATTAAAAAAAATGACAAAAAGTCAAGGCTCTTATTTAAAATGAGCACTTACATTATAATTAGGATCCTTAATATTCTATTTGGCTGGAATGAAGGAAGAAGGTGAAATATAGGACAGTCTGGCGGGCATGGGGCAAAGAACTTATCGAATGATAAGAAGTCGTGTCAGCGGCTGAGAACATGACGAGGGCACTGAGGTCAACCAGAAAAATAATGACGCCTCTACTCTTTACAGCTCCACATGAGATAAGTTAGGATTTCCCACCACAGTCATCTCTAAGCCGAGAGACTTGTAGGAATTATTACCTATGTCTAAGAAGTGTGGGCTTCAGGAGATAAAATGAATAAGTGCTAAGAATGATATGACTTTTCTTGCCTGGCAAGCAGCCATGCTGGAGGGCTTCATAATTTACTAACTAATAACTAGTAGCCTAGGGAGACCATAGTTTCCTGTAGCTAAAAAAAAAAAACAGGTTGGATGTATGCCTTAGTAAGTATGAAGCGAACAGCCTCCGGGGTAAAAAAAAAAAAAAAGATCAAGAGCCAACAAAGAGTTTGTGACTGGGCAGACTGGGAAGTCTAGAAGAGGGAAGTAACCATGCAGGCTTACGAACTGCTCAATGGTGGTTTGAGGAGGAGATAGAGAGAGGCCTGTGCATAGACCATGAGGGTGGTGAGAGTAGAAAGGTACTGAGCCCTCGTTCAGCTAAGAAGAGGGAGAAATAGTAATGGTACCTGAATTGACCTCTACTGACCCAGAGCATGTGGTCAGAACCATCCTCCCTTGTTAGCAACCCTAGGCCTGGAGGACAGATGACACTACTGGTATTCTAGCTAGGCGGTGAGGACTATAATCTACTTTTGAGACATGGTTATGTGCATTTTTTGTACAGGCCAAGTTGATCATGCCTCCCTCAGACATGTCTTCTCATCATGGGGGAATTGGAAAATGCAGACTGGATGCAACAGAGATTGTGACTGTGGCAGTACTGCTGCGGTAGTGGTCAAAGCATCCAGATGAGCTGAAACGTTGTTGAGGTATTGCTTCTAGCAATCAAGCAGATTTGTCAGTTCTTGATAAACTTCAGGCAGACCCTTCTTAGGTGGCCAGCAGGTTCCATGGCCTAAACAAACTGTTACGGCAATTGGTGCTGAACCAGTGTGTCAACCAACAGATGTGACTTTGGGTTACTCCTAAGGGCGTTATCCTGGCTGTACCCTTGTTTTCACCCAACAGGGATCTCCTGGAGTAGTTTCTAACCCACAAGGGTCAAGAGACGGAGCACCGAAGGGTCAGGCAAAACCATAGTTTGGGATAAGCTGAGGTCAGGGCAGGCAGCAAAGGGTCACAGGTCAGGTAGTGGAGGGTCAATATCCAGGAAATGGTCAGAAGTTGGTACACGGGCAGACAAACGAATGCAGCACACCATTGCAGGAAACTAGGAAGCTAGGCAACCTATTACTTAGGCATCCTCCCCCCTCAAGCTAGCAAGTCATAGGCTGGAACAGATTAGGATGCACAGGCTGGCCCTTGAAGTGCTGAAGGGGGTGCACTCATGAGCTCTAAGGCCAGAGGAGAGGGGTTGCTGGCAAGCTGGCTGCAGTCTGTGTAGCAGGACAAAGCAACTTCAGCAGCTGGGGGAGCAAGAGGAGGGTCTGCATCACCAGGACACAGACACAAGATTGGCAAAAAGAGGAGCAGCGGCTGCTGCTGCTCTTGTACAAAGAAGGCAGTATTATAGTAGTTATATTCTTGTACAAAGGAGGCAGTATTATAGTAGTTATATTATTGTACATAGGAGCAGTATTATAGTAGTTATATTCTTATACATAGGAGGCAGTATTATAGTAGTTATATTCTTGTACATAGGAGCAGTATTATAGGAGTTATATTCTTGTACATAGGAGCAGTATTATAGTAGTTACATTCTTGTACATAGGAGCAGTATTATAGTAGTTATATTCTTGTACTAACCATTGGGATAGAGTTGGGGGATCTGTGCTTAGCCACTTTTGGGGAATGAGTAAGCGGGCTGTTTGTATCAAGTGAGTCGCCAGATTGCCCTTTGAGGGTGACATGGCTGTTGTGGGGAGCCACAGGAGAACCAGTTCGGGGGACAGAGACAGGTTGATGCTCAGTATTTTGTTAATAGTCGATGAGACACTCTCCCAGTATGGTCTTATTCTAGGACAGGACCAGAAAATGTGAAGTAATGTACCCCTATCCTCTTTACATCTCCAACATTTATCATTGTCGCTTAGGCCACCAAGGAACAGGTGTTTGGGTGTACGGTACCATTGTGTGAGCACTTTGTACGAGTGTTCCTGTATTTTCACACAGCGGGAAAAGCCTTGTGAATGTGCGTGCATGCGGAGGATATCTGTCTCTGAGAAGGTCACATTCAAGTCTGCAGCCCATGTGTGGATATATTGTGGTGTTACGCGGGTCTATGGAGTGTTCAAGGCTATGTATATCGTAGATATTAGCTTGCGCTGAGGTGTAGAGGGTGTCATCATCTTTTCAAACCATGTTGGGGTAGCGGTGAGTTTGTTTTGTGTAACTATTGCCTATCCTACTGATCTTAGTGAGATCAAATCTAAGAAATGTAGGGTGTCCCAAGTCTGTCTGAGGGGGTGCTGTTGCGGTAAGCCTCCCATGATTCTTTTCATGAAGTCGGCTGTCGAGTAGCTCCTTAGTCGGCTCCATATCTGGGGTACCTGTGTCCCCTGAGGTCTGATCGAGTATGGGAGTAAGTCCGCAGTCATCTCTCTTGAGGGGTTGGGTAGGAGTCCATTGTCTCTATTGAGCTGCCTGATGACCAGGCTGGTGCCTTTCAGTAGTATATGTGAATGGAGCGATTTATTTGTCAGTCCCAATAGGGCTGCCCTTTGGGGGGGTGTGAGCTGCAGGAGTTCTAGTTCCGAACCTAGTGTGCGGTAACAGGGAACATGGAGCTGTAACCACCTCTTCAGGTGTATGGCTCTATAGTAAAGCTGTGAGTCTGGTAGGGCAAGGGCTCCTTGGTTACGACCCAGGATTAGCCTTTGATGTGCTATTCTAGCTCCCTTCCCACCCCATAAGTATGTTGAAAAAAGCCTCCGCAGTTTCGTAAAGTATGAGTTGGGAAGGAATATTGGTAACATCTGTAAGACATATAGGATCTTGGGGAGCACAAATGATATTCTTCCTGCCCATCCATGTAGTGAAGGGGAGGCGTAAGGAGTGAAGTTGCTGCTGGATTTCCGTTAGTAATGGGATATAGTTAAGATGGAACAATTTTTCCAGGGAGGCAGGGATTTTAATTCCTAGGTAGGAGACATGAGAGGTCTGCCATTGGAATAGGGTGGCTGTTTTAAGTACAGCAATGGAACTTGGGGGAGCTGTTATGTTCAAGGCTTCTCACTTTGAATAGTTCACTTTGTAATTTGATACTGTGGCGAAACCAACCTCACCACTGGGTTTTGGAGAGGACTGGCTGCTGGCCTCTTGCCCCTGGATTATGGGCCATATACTAACTTTTAAACCCCTGAACCTATTCAAGTGAATTTTGGATAAGTTTGTCCCCAAGTTATACTGTTTAAATTGATGTTAGTTATATGTATGGCCAATGTAAACTCACAAAGTTGTAACAATTTATAATAAGTGTAACTTGTCAGCTTGGGAGGAAAATGCTGGGTGTGTTTCTATTGTGCCATTGTTCCATTGTGTGTTTAAAATGGTGATGTCTGTTCTGTTGTCCTCACATGTGTATTGGCGATCTCCCTTTGTCCTCAGAGATAATTGGATTGCTCTTCAGGTTGTCTGGACAGAGAGGAGGAAACCATGATGAATTGTGGGGATATGTTGTCCTATGTCACAGTCTTCATTCTGGTCCTCTGGGGGCGTGAACGATTGGTTGCTGTTGTATCATTGTATGTGTTGTAAATTACTGATTGGTTATATTTCAAACCCCTGTGGGCAGTACTATGTTTGTGGTTTATGAATAAAAGAGGCTGTACGTGAAGTACAGTCAGACCACTGCTTGACCCTCAACACGGAGCCTTGTCTCATTATTAGGGGGATTCGCTGTATGCTGTTAGAAGACCGATTGCCAGAGGTGTAAGCTGATTCCTATTCGTCTGCTAGCAGCTATTCGTGAGGTTCCAGTTTGGAGTGCTACTTTGTATCCAGTTCGGGAGTTTGGTGTATCCTGCAGTAGCTGTGCCTGTCTCTCAGAAAGGGGCTTATCACCTAAACGGATTTTAACCCCTTGTCTGCTGAAACGGACCGTTACATTGGTGGCAAGCAGCGGGATCGTTCCTACAGCCAGAAGGACAGCTACAGGAGACACCATTTTTGTGGATTCTACAATTTAAGGACAACGCATGTCCCAGTACAGCGTCCCTGACAGCAGCAGGATGGAACCAGCAGTGTTATACGAGGAGGAGGACCTGGATGGCCGGGATGCATTAAGGAAAGGCATCTGGTACCAGGCCCTGGATAATCTACAATACCAGCGGGGTGAGAGTCTCCCCAGTGAAGAGCAGCGGTTGCAGAAGCAAGTGGCCCTGCGGATGCCCTTCCTGGGAGAG
This sequence comes from Bufo bufo, assembly GCF_905171765.1. Lineage (NCBI taxonomy): Eukaryota > Metazoa > Chordata > Amphibia > Anura > Bufonidae > Bufo > Bufo bufo. The sequence goes on along the minus strand of NC_053393.1, from coordinate 536,021,579 downwards.
CAGCCCCTGGAGGAATGGGTGAAGGAACTAGAGCACCGGGTATGGCAGGAGCTATGGCTGGAGGATGCCTACCAGGCGCTTTGGTGGTATATGGCACAGTATATACCCTGGACAGCCGAACATGACAAGCCAGAGGGAGAGGAGTTTGATGGTCCTGGCTTGTTAGGGGAGTCCTTTGCAGAGCTTGACTTCGGGAGCCCTGTACAGTCCAGACTTCAGGACATTTTCTATGAGAGGGAGGCTAGGCATGAGTGGGATGACCCCCATGAGGTAGAGCAAGACCTGGCTCACCTAGCAACCCTGGAGTGGGAACTGGAGCAGGACTACAGAGATCTCTTCCACTCCATTGAGAAGGCTCAGCAGGACGGTAAGGTGACAGACCCAGATCCAGACCCATTCAGCTGGGCAGATATTGTAGAGTGTTACTGGGAAGGACCCCAGGTGGCCGGTAGAGATGGGACCGAGGTCTCTCCACCGGTCCTGCAGGGAATTGGGAGCCCAGTCTCCATTCCCCAGCGGCAGTGTGAAGTGCAGGGAGAGGAGAGCAGCGCCCTCCCTCCCCAGCGGCAGGCTGAGTTACAGGGGGCAGAGGTAGTTGTTCCTGCCCCCCAGCAGCAGAGTGATATGCCGGGAAGGCAGTGTGAAGTGCAGGGAGAGGAGAGCAGCGTCCTCCCTCCCCAGCGGCAGGCTGAGGTACAGGGGGCAGAGGTAGTTGTTCCTGCCCCCCAGCAGCAGAGTGATATGCCGGGAAGGCAGTGTGAAATGCAGGGAGAGGAGAGCAGCGTCCTCCCTCCCCAGCGGCAGGCGGAGTTACAGGGGGCAGAGACAGTCGGTCCTGTCCCCCAGCGGAAGAGTGTCCAGCAGGGAATAGAGAGCCCAGTCTCCTTTCCCCAGCAACAGGACACTGTATTGGGAGCGGAGACGGTCGGTCGCCCTCCCCAGCGGCCGGAGGTATGTATGGGAGAGGAGCTTGTTACCCCCTCTCCCCAGCGGCAGCTTAACGCACCAGGGGGAGACAGTAAGCCGCACAACAGTGCAGATGGGACCGTAGTCTCTGCACTTACAGCACAGGGGGTAGAGACAGTTGGTCTCCCCCTCCAACAACCAGGCTCCAACCAGGCTTCTTCCGTGGTAGCGCTGGCACCAGGGCAGAGTACCGCTGATCCCTGCCCACAAAGCAACCTCCACTCCAAGCCAGGGAGCAACACAGAGACCGGGAGTACCAGCTTCCAACATAACCTTGGTGGACTCACTGGACAGAGACAGGCTACTGAATTCAACAGGTCCAGTATTGGGTTGTGGGTGGGCTGCCAGACTAACTCAGGTACCGACCGGCGTGAGGTCAGGTATCTGGTTAGTCTTCCCTGGGGGGGGAGATGTGTGGTGAAACCAACCTCACCACTGGGTTTTGGAGAGGACTGGCTGCTGGCCTCTTGCCCCTGGATTATGGGCCATATACTAACTTTTAAACCCCTGAACCTATTCAAGTGAATTTTGGATAGGTTTGTCCCCAAGTTATACTGTTTAAATTGATGTTAGTTATATGTATGGCCAATGTAAACTCACAAAGTTGTAACAATTTATAATAAGTGTAACTTGTCAGCTTGGGAGGAAAATGCTGGGTGTGTTTCTATTGTGCCATTGTCCCATTGTGTGTTTAAAATGGTGATGTCTGTTCTGTTGTCCTCACATGTGTATTGGCGATCTCCCTTTGTCCTCAGAGATAATTGGATTGCTCTTCAGGTTGTCTGGACAGAGAGGAGGAAACCATGATGCATTGTGGGGATATGTTGTCCTATGTCACAGTCTTCATTCTGGTCCTCTGGGGGCGTGAACGATTGTTTGCTGTTGTATCATTGTATGTGTTGTAAATTACTGATTGGTTATATTTCAAACCCCTGTGGGCAGTACTATGTTTGTGGTTTATGAATAAAAGAGGCTGTACGTGAAGTACAGTCAGACCACTGCTTGACCCTCAACACGGAGCCTTGTCTCGTTATTGGGGGGATTCGCTGTATGCTGTTAGAAGACCGATTGCCAGAGGTGTAAGCTGATTCCTGTTCGTCTGCTAGCAGTTATTCGTGAGGTTCCAGTTTGGAGTGCTACTTTGTATCCAGTTCGGTCGTTTGGTGTTCTGCAGTAGCTGTGCCTGTCTCTCAGAAAGGGGCTTATCGCCTAAACGGATTTTAACCCCTTGTCTGCTGAAACGGTCCGTTACAGATACCTTGCCATATTGTTCGAATAGTGTTAGAACATGCGGGAAGGCCTCGACCGGGTTAGAGACCATTATCAGCTGGTCGTCTGCGTAAGCCACATTTATGTATTCTATGGAATCATTGGCTGCTCTTACTCCACGTATATTTGCGTGGTCCCTGATTGCCTGAAGGAGGGTTTCCATTACCAGGATGTACAAGGCCGGGGACAGAGGGCAGCCCTGACGCGTCCCATTACGTATAGGGAAGGAAGGAGATAGGGTGCCATTGACCCTTATTCTGGCACTTGGGTCTTTATATAGCGTCATGACCGCCTCCTGAAATCGTGCCGGGATGCCAAACCTAAGCAATGCCTTCCTCATGAAATCCCAATTTACCCAGTCAAAGGCCTTCTCCGCATCCACACTAAGGAAGGTCAATGGGAGGCATTTCTTTCTGGCCCATTGTATAGCCGCCACTACTCTACAGGAGTTATGATTCCCCTCTCTCCCTGGCAAAAAACCTGCCTGGTCTAGGTGTATAACCTTGGGTAGCAAGAGGCTCAGGCGTGTTGCTAACAGTTTGTCCCAGATCTTAATGTCTACGTTTAGCAGCCATATTGGCCTGTAGCTGCTGCAGAGAGTTGGGTCCTTCCCGGGTTTGGGGAGGATGGTGATAATGGCCTCTAGTGACTGCTTATGTAGATGCGAGCCCGTGAGGAGTGCGTTGCAACAAGATACCAGGCCTACCGGGAAGCCGTCGGGGCCTGGGCTCTTGCCCAGTGGCATGGAATATAATATTTTCTTTATCTCAGCTTCAGTGGTTGGCAACAGGAGGGTGTCCCCCTCTTGGGAGGTGATCTGGGGTAAGTTTAAGCGTTCTAAAAACTGATCCATCGCCATCTCTATCGAGGGGTCTGGTGGGGCGCCCTGGTCTGACAAACCATAGAGCTGCTGGTAGAATTCTTGGAACTCAGTGGCTATGTCAGCCGTTTTGTGTAGTGTGTTACCCTGATTCGATTTGATGCTTGAAATAAACATGGACTCCTTCTTTTGTTTAATGAGGGAGAACATTCGTTTTGCTCCCTTGTCTCCATCGGAGCAGTGTCTATATTGAGAGTACTGGTAAGCTTTTGCGCATCGGATGTTTAAGTGGTGCTTTAGCTGGGACCATTCTGCCTGGACCTCTGATGTTTTGGAACGTTTGTGTATGGATTCCTTGTCTGCAATCTGTGTGAGGAGAGTGTGGAGAACTTGTTGCTTCTCTTTTTTAACCCTGCTGCCTAGAGCTATAAGCTCACCTCGCATAACTATTTTGTGCATTTCCCATAGGGTTGTCAGCGACATTCCCGGTGTGGAATTCTCAGAGAAGTAACTTGTAATTTTCTGTTCCAGGGCCATGGTGTCTGAATGCCTATCAAGTAGCGTTTCGTTCAGACGCCATTGTCTGTATGGAGTGGGTAAGCTGGAGAAGTGTAAGACCGTAGATACTGGGGCATGGTCTGAAACCATTATGGGACCTATGGTAGCATTTTTTATCATGTCAATAGAGTTGCTAGATATGAATATATAGTCAAGTCTTTTGTGCGTGTTGTGTGGAGCCGAGAAGAAGGTAAAATTGCGTCTGTCCGGATGAACCAGTCTCCAGGTGTCTAGTAAGTGAATATAAATCACTGAAGAAAATGCACCAAAAGGATATGCCACTAACTATACTAGCTGGTCATACAAGCAGATATTAAAAGCTGAGACTTTTGCCAATATATTCCTGTCAGGAAAATATCGGAGCCCATCATGCACCACGTCACAGTCACTCAGCATGGCATGGGGTCCTACCACTACGCTAACTGTGGTGTGAACACGGTCTGAAGGTGATGTAATCCAGCTCACAGCCAGGCTTCCACACAACCGCCTAGCAGGACAGCTAGTGCAATGTGAACAAAGCAAGACTGTAAGCCACACCCATATCAGACCGTGTGATGGAGGTTTCCAGGTGCAAAGAAATGTTCAATTGCCAGATGAAGGCACATTCAATACATATAAAACAAAATCACAGAATTGCAGTGGCCAATATGTTTTATATGTATTGAATGTGCCTTCATCTGGCAATTGAACATTCCTTTGCACCTGGAAACCTCCATCACACGGTCTGATATGGGTGTGGCTTACAGTCTTGCTTTGTTCACATTGCACTAGCTGTCCTGCTAGGCGGTTGTGTGGAAGCTTGGCTGTGAGCTGGATTACATCACCTTCAGACCGTGTTCACACCACAGTTAGGGTAGTGGTAGGACCCCATGCCATGCTGAGTGACCGTGACGTGGTGCATGATGGGCTCCGATATTTTCCTGACAGGAATATATTGGCAAAAGTCTCAGCTTTTAATATCTGCTTGTATGACCAGCTAGTATAGTCAGTGGCATATCCGTTTGGTGCATTTTCTTCAGTGATTTATATAATTGTATTTTCATCCGCACAATGCTCTGGTCTGTGTAGGATGCTTTTGTGGTGCATGTGGACTACGCTGGCGTCCTCCTTTGTACGCATTAATTGCTCGGAATGGTCGTTTGCTGTGGTCCACATGCCGTGGGACTGCTCCCCCAATGAGAAACACGCTACAGTGTTTGGGGTTTGAGCAGCTCCCCCATATCTGCCACAATATTTCTGTGGTTCACATGCGGTGGGACTGCTCGCCCAATGAGAAACACGCTACAGTGTTTGGGGTTTGAGCAGTTCCCCCATATTGGCCACTGCAATTCTGTGATTTTGTCTAGTAAGTGAGCGTCTGAGAGATATCTGTTTATGCAGCCTAGTGCAGACTGAGGCAGCTTTGAGGAGCCGTTAGAAGCGTCAATATGGGGATTTAACGTGACATTGAGGTCCCCTCCTAGCAACCAGATACCCTCCGCAAACATCTCCAACTTGTGGAGTGTGTTTTTAATCCACTGTTTTTGGCCTCTGTTGGGGCTGTACAGGCTGGCTAAGGTGATCTTCTGAGGGCCAATGAGACCCTTCACGAAGATGAAGCGGCCCTCAGGGTCAGTCTGCGTGGTTGTCAAGGTGAAAGGTACACGTTTGGAGATTGCTATGCCCACCCCACGTTTAGCTTTCTCAAAGGTACTGAAGAACCAGTGTTGTAAATAGGAATTCTCAACCTTAGGTATATTCGCCCTTCTAAAATGCAGCTCCTGAAAGAAGCACACATCTGTGTTAAGTTTCCTCAGCAGACGGATGACCTGAGAGCGCTTCTGCGGGGTATTGAAACCCCTCACATTGAATGTGGTGCATTTAAGTGTGGATGACATGAGCGGTGGATGGGTGAGTGAGCAGCTGTGGGGTACCAGCAAACATTATCGACCTCGGATAAGGGGAACAAACATGAAAAACTACAAACATGACATTTGTTAAAATAACAAGCAGTCTGAGGTAATGACTCCCATGCCAGCAACGTCGCAGCAGTTCAATTAGATGCGACGAAGCGGGCATGAGAGACCATCTAAGAAGGCGCGTGTACCAGGTCTGCGCCAAGATACCCCTGGTATGGGAGTGGGGGTCAGAATGCGACCGGATTGTCAGGATGTCAATCAATCAGCGCCCCCTGCAGTCCTGGCGCTATATTGTCCATGGTTGTATGGTGGTCTAAATAGCAATAAACTATAGCGTGTCAGGATACCCTCCCTGCTAGCTAAGGAGAAGAATGGGGGGCATGAATAAACGGATACAGTTCAGTTATACTTGCGTGTTCGACAGGTATGAGGTATAACCGGGTTAGACTCTGGAAAGCGCTGTAATCGGGTAGTGCTGTCGTTCAAGCTGCGTTGGCTGGGCCACGATAGGGCTGGAGCTTCAGGTATCCCAAGGTTTGTGTATGTTCTTCTTTCTCAGCGGGGCTCTAATCCACTTTGGCGTCTCGGGGAGGTCTGGAAGGTGGGCTCCTGTTTCGGCTGAAGGCAGCCACGACGGTATGTCCAACGGGTCTGTCTGCAGCAGTTCCCATGACGCTTGTAAGTCCGCAGGTAGTCGGATGATGCAACGCCGTCCCCCAACTGCAAATGTGAGGCCAAAGGGGAACAGCCATTTGTATGGGACCTTGTTATGGCGCAGGTGATCCGTTAGGGGCCTCAATGCCCTACTTTTGTTCAGTGTGGAGGGGGCCAGGTCTTGGTAAATGGAGATTTTGGCTCCTTCATACATTATCTCCTTCTTGCGGCCTGCATTAGAGCCGCTGTGTCCACATATTTCAGGAGACCACACACAACGTCCCTGGGGTTCTCCTTTTCTTTTGGTTTTGGCCTCAGAGCTCTTTGAATACGCTCTATGTGAATCTCGGCCTCTCTGGGAGCTCCCAGAAGGAGGGAGAAAATGGCGCCAGCAGCTTCTGGCAAAGCTTCATGTATGACACTCTCGGGGAGACCGCGTATACGGAGGTTTTTCCTCCTGCTGCGGTTCTCCTGGTCTTCTATAAGTGCATAGGCCGTATCGAGGGAGGCCGCAATGGCCGTGGTGTTGTCGCTTGCGACTTTAACATAGTCCATGATGGCCGCTTTGGTTGCACTCCAGGGTCTCCACCCTCAGGCCAATGTGCTTCACGTCTTCTTTTATTTCCTGGAGGTTGTGTATGACTGGGGTGAGGGCTGATGTCAAGGCTTGCTGTAAGAACTGCCTGGAGATCGGGGCTGTGCTCTGCGGTGTAGGCCCCACCACCTGATCTGCAGAGGCCTCTTCCTCCTCTTCTAGTTCTCGTCCCCATTCCTCTTGTTCCGGCGGCGCCATCTTGGGAGCACTCAGCACGGCTGCTGAAGATTTCTTGTTCAGGAATTTGTCCATGTCGGAGACACTGCGCTCAGATATGTTAGCGTCAGCCTTGTCTTTAGGTAAGCTTCTGACGATTTTGCCCATTCTGTATGAGGTTAGACCGCTATTTTAGCCAGTTTGCAGGGTGGTAAGGAGGAGAGCTCTCCTACATGCGTCTGACTCGGTTGGCAGTCAGGCTCCGCCCCATAGTAGTTATATTCTTGTACATAGGAGCAGTATTATAGTAGTTATATTCTTGTACATAGGAGCAGTATTATAGTAGTTATATTCTTAACCAAATTTATTTTTATTCAAAGTAAGTAAGGCATATCAAACGATCACAAACCATCGTAGCATCACTGGTAAGGCAAAGTCACAAATCGGTCATGGAAGTGACCACAAATGCATGTCAGTGCAACACGTTGTACAAAATGATACATCAAATGTGACAGACAATAAAAATCAAATATAACACAAATAAGAGGAAAAGAGAGGGAAAGGGAGGGAAAGGAAAGGGGGGGGGGTAGGGGAGTTTTCCCCAACTCCGTCAGGGGAACTTCCTATATGTCTTCCAGGGCGACCAGATTTTCAGAAAGCGGGAACGAGTGCAAGATTCCCAGTGGGCCAGCTCTTCAAACCTGTAGATCTGATCCACCTTATCCCTCCACATCGAAACAGTGGGAGGTTCAGTATCCTTCCAAAGCAGCGGGATGAGCAGTCTCGCCGCCATGATGAGCATAGTAGGAAGATCAGATCTACAGGGGGAAAGCGAGTCATTAGGGCACCAAAGCAGAATCAGTTTAGGATCCAGCTTAACCTGCTTAGCACACACCTCATTTATCAGAGCTTCTATACTGGTCCAGAACGCTTTAATCTTTTCACAGTGCCACCAAATGTGTGACAGAGAGCCTACGTCTTTTCTACACCTCCAGCACTCACTTGGGAAATCTTCATTAAGCCTATGCAAGAACTCCGGGGACTTGTACCATCTCGTAAGCAGCTTATACGAGTTTTCTTGTACCTTAATACAGCGGCTAAAGCCGTGAGAGTGTGTAAGGACAAAAGCCCTTTCCGGGTCTGTAAGGTGGATGGACAATTCCCTTTCCCATGAAGAAAGGAAATGTAGCTCAGGAGGGGAGGCTGAGAGTAACTCCTTATATATGGTAGACAGCGGTTTAGGGATCCTACGGGCATCTGATAGTCTCTTAGACAGCCAAGAGGGGGTTCCAGAGGTGGTGGGGGGTGGTAGCTTAATCATCTTAATCTCCTTCTGCAGGGCAAAACTCTGTAGGAAGGAAGCTTTTTTGACTTTAGGGTCATTCAAGACCGTGGACCAATCCAGGGACCCATCCGGGGACCTAATCTCACTTAAAGGGATCTCGGCCAAAAGAGGCCAGATACCTGGGGGCTTCTCGGCTTCCGGATGGACATAAAACTGTAAAGAGGAAAGCGGAGTACCCAGTATGGGAAACTCAAGTGTTCTATCCTTAAACTGCTTGGCCCACTCAACAAACATACCCTTCCATAGGAGTGGCAAAGACGAACTACCCGGTGAACAAGGGGACAGCCCCCAGAGAATCCGCTTCATTCTAGTAGAGAGCAGAGAGCGCTCAAGACACACATATGGAGCACTATAAGTGCTATTGAGGAGGGATAGACCTCTAAATAGTTGAAAGGCCACATAGTAGGAACGTATGTCGGGCAGACCAAAGCCGCCAAACCTCCTCTCTCTGGTCAGCACCGAATAAGCAATTCTGGAGGGTTTACTTCCCCACAAAAAGAGGGAAAAAACGCGGATGTCTACAAAAAATGAGTGCGGCAGCCAGATAGGCAACACCTGCAGAAGGTACAAAAATTTAGGTGCTATAAAGGTCTTGAGGTAGTTCCTCTTGCCACACCAGGAAATAAACGACAGTCTAATAGAGTGCAGCTGCTTCCTAACTGAGGACAATAAGGGGGCATAATTCAGAGCAAATAAGTCCTTCGCCTGAGCCGGGACGTGCACTCCCAAAAATACTATGTCTTTTGTAGCTCAGTGAAAGGGGGTAGTATTCTGAAGGGCCTCTTTAACCGATTCTGGACAAGTAACGTTTAGGGCCATTGACTTGCTATAGTTGATTTTAAAGTTTGACACATAGCCAAACTCCTCAAAAAGAGACAAAAGCCTAGGGAAGGATGTTTCGGGATTGGAGGTCATGATAAGTAGGTCATCTGCAAATGCGGCTGTCAAGTGGGTCCGAGAATCAATGGTCAAGCCCCTAACCGCAGGATCCTGCCGGATCTTACACAGCAAAGTCTCCATCACTATGACAAACAGAGATGGGGAGAGAGGACACCCCTGCCTCGTCCCATTGGATATGGAAAAGGAGGGAGAAAGCGTACCATTTATTTTGAGTTTGGCAGACGGGGCTGAGTACAGAGTGAAGATCGCAGATATAAACGAATCTGGGAAACCAAACCTCGACAGGGCCTGCGACATATAATGCCAACCGACCCTGTCGAAGGCCTTCTCCGCGTCCGTGCTCAGCAAAGCCAGAGGCGTAGAGGAGCTTCTAGCCCAATCCATAAGATGCAGCAAACGTATCGTGTTTTCACAGCCCTGTCTGCCACGCACAAACCCCACTTGCTCGCTATCAATAAGATCCGGCAGAATCAGCTGTATTCGCTGCGCCAGAATCTTGGCCCACCACTTGACATCCGCATTTAGCAGTGAAATCGGGCGATAACTGCCACAGTGGAGGGGGTCTTTGTTTTCTTTATGGATTATAGTTATGTGGGCCTCTAACGTTTGGGGGGGTAGAGAACCTCCAGACAGGAGGAAATTACAGAGTGCCTGAAAGTGAGGAGTCAAAACGTTTTTGAAGGTCTTGTAATATGATATAGGGAGTCCTTCCGGGCCTGGACTTTTACCTGAAGGAATGGAGGAAAGGACCTTGCCAATTTCCTCTCTTGATACCGGGGCGACTAGTTGGGAAGCTTGTAGGGGACTAACAGAGGGCAGCTTCAGAGTGGACAGGAACACATCTGTGGCTTGCTCAATAGAGGCTGAACCAGGACGGTCTGGAGTGGGGAGGTTATATAGATCCGCATAAAAAGCACTAAACGCTTTTGCTATATCGTGAGTCGGCTTGTGCTTATTGCCTTTCGCATCTAGAATAGCAGGGATAAATGAATCCGCGTGGCTTTGCTTAGCCATGGCAGACATCAGTTTATTCCCTTTGTTCCCATGAGCATAAGCTTTAAACCTGGAGCGGAATATAAGTTTCGCTGATTTGGCGTTGAGCAAGTTTTTCAGTCCCGTCCTGGCCTCCGCTAATTCAGCAGCCACAGCCTGAGCCTGGGTTTGCTTATGGGTCAGTTCAAGACTCGCTATGCGGGACAGCAGGTCATCTACAGCCTTGGAGCGCAACTTTTTAACATGCGAGCCCAGGGAAATTAATTCTCCTCTAACCACTGCCTTATGAGTCTCCCACAAGATGGAGGGAGAGGGAGGAGGGTCGCCCACTGCATTAAGAGAGAAGAATTCAGACATAATCCGGGAGATTCTAGCTGCATTGGTAGGGTCGGAGATCAATGTGTCATTAAGACGCCATGTTCTCTCTCGTTTAGGAAGAGCGGTCATAGACACTCGGAGAAATACTGGGGCGTGATCAGAAAGCGTAATGTTCCCAATTCTCGTGTCTACCACCTGAGAAATATGGGGGGGGGGGGATGAAAACAAGTAGTCCAACCTATGGAAGGATTTTTTAGCGTTTGAATAAAACGTATAATCCCTACCAGAGGGATGCATAGTGCGCCACACATCAATAACCCGCAACTTCTTCAGCGCAGTCTTCAGACGGCGTAGAAGTTTGTGGGACAACTCAGACCTCTGAGAGGACGAGTCAAGGCCTGGCTCCATAGTCACATTAAAGTCACCACCTAGTATAAGCATGCCCTCACTAAAAGCCTGTAATTGCTCAAGAGTCCGAACGAGCCAGGGGATCTGTCCCCTATTAGGGGCATATAAATTAGCCAGGGTAACAGGCGCGTCAGCGATGTGCCCCTTAACGAATAAGAAGCGACCATCAGTGTCCGCAAGGACAGCGGAGTGCTTAAAGGGTAGGCGCTTGTGGACGGCCACGCTGACACCCCTGCTAGCCGAGGCAAAAGAGCTATGAAACCATTGTGGGAATGCGTTTTGGGACAATTTCGGGATCTTCCCTGATTTAAAATGAGTTTCTTGGAGGAATACAACGGAGGCTTCATCTTTCAGTAACAAGGAGAGCGCCTGAGACCGCTTACATGGCTCGTTCAGACCCTTGGCATTCAGTGAGGCAACTACAACAGAGGCCATAGTGAAGACAGAGGAGGCCTGTCGGCCCAGAGCAAGAGGACATCCAGTCTGGAAAGCCACGGACGGAGTAAGGAGAAGAGAGGGAGGAATGAGGAGGAAGGGAAAGTCAAAAGAAAAATAAAAGACATAACAAATGAGACAGTAACACAACCCAAATAACAAAGAATGTCTCCCCATGGACAGGGAGCACGTGACCCCACCCAGCATCTGACACAATGGAGATCCTTTTTCATAGCGGCGGACAGCCGGGATCTATCAGAGGGGGGCTCCTGTGGGGCCACCGGGGGTGGAAAAGAAAGGGGGTGAGGGAGAGGACATAATCAGTAACATAACTGACAACAGTGCAGACATATAACCCCCGCATAACTAACAGTGCATTCAGTGCTCTAATGCACAGCTCGTAACCTGCATCTCATGCAGGCAAGGTAGTAAAGCATAGGGTCAGGCCCAAAACCCATGAGAACGGGGCAGTGGGCCAAGACCTAAAATAAGTCCAAAACCTATGGACAAACGATGAAAATTCAGCTCAGACAGAGCCAGACAGAGTTCCTACGTCTTGGGACCCAGCAAAGTCACAGAACATTGAACTCAGTGAAGAGTGAACAAAAGTGCCTTCAGCGCCTCCCGGAACAGAGTCAGGTAACAGGTGCTTGCGACCGGCCTTTTCCTTGTTTCCCAGCTCTGGAAGGTGAAACTTGCTGCCACGAATCTATACCCGGAGGGGTAGGCAGGGGATCCCCTTGATCAGCCGGCATCCACGAGGGAACTGTGATGGGTTCAATCCCAAGAGGGCCCCAAATAGCTTTCAGGTCACCCGGGGTCCACACCGTATACTGCCTCCCGTTTTTCAAGATGGCCAGACCGAAGGGATAGAGCCATCGGAATGGCGTAGCTGTGGCTTTAAGGGCCTCTAGGAGCGGCTTCACGATGCGCCTCTTGGCTAAGGTGGAGGGGGCCAGATCCTGAAAGAATAGGACTGGGGTCTCACCATACATGATGCGGTCGGCCTCCCTTCCCGCCTTGAGCAGTGCAGCAGTGTCCACGTAGCTTAATATGCCGCAAACAACATCCCGCGGCGGCTCACCAGGTTTTGGCTTGGGCCTTAAGGCCTTGTGGATGCGCTCGATCATAATCGGAGCTGCTCTCTGAGCTCCCAGCAGGGAGGAGAAAATGTTGCATGCAACTGAATGAAGCGCGTCAATCGCAATATTTTCGGGTAGGCCGCGGATGCGAATATTTCGCCGCCGGCTACGGTTCTCCTGATCCTCTATGCACATCAGCGCGTCGTTTAGCAAGTCTCTGTGGGTTTGCAGGGCTGCGCTGGTCTTACCCTCATGCACCAGGATGGCTTCCTGTGCTAGCTCCAGGGACTCCACACGATTCCCAATTTGCAGCAGGTCTCCTTTTATCTCCTCCAAGTCCTTTTTAAGAGGTGCAAGAGCAGATTCCAGAATGTCCCTGAGGACTGCTTTAGAGAGTGAGGAGCTCTTTTGCAGTGGTCTGCAATCAGAAACATCAGAAGTGCTTCCTGCCTCTGAACCTTCCTCTGCTTCTGAGAGCTGCCGCGCCCTCCTGGTTGTTTCAGCAGCAGGAGTCCTGGACTGTTTCTTGAGGTATTTATCCATCTCCGGTTGCCTGGAACGGGCCCCTGTCGGCTCTGGAGTCTCAGAGTGTCGATCCTTGCCTGGTTTCCCCATTGGCACCGAGTAAATAGCTAATAAAAGGGGCTATAATAGCTGCCAGGGAGAGGAGCTCAGGAACAAGCAACCATTCAGCTCCAAGGTCAGGCTCCGCCCCATAGTAGTTATATTCTTGTACATAGGAGGCAGTATTATAGTAGTTATATTCTTGTACATAGGATCAGTATTATAGTAGTTATATTCCTGTACATAGGAGGCAGTATTATAGTAGTTATATTCTTGTACATAGGAGCAGTATTATAGTAGTTATATTCTTGTACATAGGAGCAGTATTATACTAGTTATATTCTTGAATATTCAAAGTATAAGTGTTTAGAGAGGGCTCACCTGTATAATCAAGAGTGGAAATGGGTGCACCTACAGAGAGGATTCACCCAATCCTCTAAAAATAATGGTAGAATATAAAGAAGAATAGTAGGGCACACCAATATTCGGTACCACACGGATGGTTAATATACCAATATTTTATTAGTGATATACACTGTTAAATAAACATGCATAAAAATTACACTCTTAAAAATAATAAAATGGTAAAAATGTTAAATACAGTAAAACATAATATAATTATATAGATCTGCAAATTTACATATATATAATTTATGTTTTATGCCTGAAATTTTTTTAATAGATTTACTGTATTTGCACAAAGATTAGTTGAATGGTAAATAGTGTCCTTCCAAATGGGTTAGTTAACCCAATCGATACCCCAGTAGATGAAGTGGGGAGTGAATCTGCTATTTGGATACGGTCTTTTTAAATAGTCACTTGTGTTATTACGACTGTTGCGACTCAATAGTCGCTGCACATATTTTGTCGTTACACTGTTGCTGCCTGTTAATAGAAAACAGCCGAAGCTATTGTACTCACAGTTTGTAATGCAGTGATATCGGCTTTTACTGCGTCACCGGTGGCGTCCCACGTGTGGTAAGCAATTGTTATACAGGCTGCAGCATGTAAAGGTGATGCGACTTCGGGATCCTCTGTGTTTTTATATGGCCGTACTGTATTGGAGGTCAGTCGGTGATGTATTCCTTCTGCGTTTGAACAGATATTTTGCAGGAGTGGACTTTGCCACAATGCCGACTCTCCAAACGAACAGGTATCCGGCTTGTCTTTGCTTTTTCAAGATAGAAAATCACCGATCCCTTGCTTCTTTATTTTCTTTTAGCGCTTTCAGTCCTCCGGTATTGTACTTTATTCCATGGGATAGTTACCATACGCGTTTCGGAGTTGGCTACGACTCCTTCTTCAGTGGCTAAACTATCCATGAAAATGACTAACTTTTATACACCTAGAGCAGGTGCGGATTAGATTAATTAACTTTGAATCGGAGGTGACGTGCATTCTTTCTCAAGTCGGAAGGGCAAATATATCACTTACAAGCTCAATATAAAACCAATAAAAATGAATTAAATATATAGAGTAAGTATATCACTTTCAAACTAAAAGTATATTCAAAATATGGCAATACATGCTTAAAAAAGATCGTATATATCTATATATATACGTCGTAACAGTCGTAATAACACAAGTGACTATTTAAAAAGACCGTATCCAAATAGCAGATTCACTCCCCACTTCATCTACTGGGGTATCGATTGGGTTAACTAACCCATTTGGAAGGACACTATTTACCATTCAACTAATCTTGGTGCAAATACAGTAAATCTATTAAAAAAATTTCAGGCATAAAACATAAATTATATATATGTAAATTTGCAGATCTATATAATTATATTATGTTTTACTGTATTTAACATTTTTACCATTTTATTATTTTTAAGAGTGTAATTTTTATGCATATTTATTTAACAGTGTATATCACTAATAAAATATTGGTATATTAACCATCTGTGTGGTACCGAATATTGGTGTGCCCTACTATTCTTCTTTATATTCTTGAATATAAGAGCAGTATTATAGCAGTTATTTTCTTGCACATTGGAGGCAGTATTATAATAGTTATACTCTTGTACATAGGAGTAGTATTATAGTAGTTATATTCTTGTACATAGGGAGCAGTATTATATAAGTTATATTCTTGTACATAGGAGCCGTATTATAGTAGTTATATTCTTGTACATAGGAGCAGTATTATAGTAGTTATATTCTTGTACATAGGAGCAGTATTATAGCAGTTATATTCTTGTACATAGGAGCAGTATTATAGTAGTTATATTCTTGTACATAGGAGTAGTATTATAGTAGTTATATTCTTGTACACAGGAACAGTATCATAGTAGTTATATTCTTGTACATAAGAGCAGTATTATAGTAGTTATATTCTTGTACACAGGAGCAGTATTATAGTAGTTATATTCTTGTACATAGGAGGCAGTATTATAGTAGTTATATTCTTGTACATAGGAGGCAGTATTATAGTAGTTATATTCTTGTACATAGAAGGCAGTATTATAGTAGTTATATTCTTGTACACAGGAGCAGTATTATAGTAGTTATATTCTTGTACTTAGCAGTAGAGTTGAGCGAACACCTGGATGTTCGGGTTCGAGAAGTTCGGCCGAACTTCCCGGAAATGTTCGGGTTCGGGATCCGAACCCGATCCGAACTTCGTCCCGAACCCGAACCCCATTGAAGTCAATGGGGACCCGAACTTTTGGACACTAAAAAGGCTGTAAAACAGCCCAGGAAAGAGCTAGAGGGCTGCAAAAGGCAGCAACATGTAGGTAAATCCCCTGCAAACAAATGTGGATAGGGAAATGAATTAAAATGAAAATGAAAAAAATAAAAATGAACCAATATCAATTGGACAGAGGTCCCATAGCAGAGAATCTGGCTTCACGTCAGCAGAGAATCAGTCTCTTCATGCCATAGCAAAGAATCTGGCTTCATGTCAGCAGAGAATCAGTCTCTTCATGCCATAGCAGAGAATCAGTCTTCATGTCATAGCAGAGAATTTAATGATTTTCCTAGTTTATGACGTAAATTCATGATTTTATTAAAGACACGGAGGCGAATATTGCATTCTCTTCCTTTACTAAAATCCATAGCAGCAAGAAGAGTAACCATGGTAACAAAAAAAGAACACCCCTAAGGGTAACCCCTCCCACCATAAGTCCATAAGTAGCCCTTCCTCAGGGAACACTTCCTCTTTCTTTGTCCAACCGAAACATCCCGAACATCCAGACACTGGGAACTACCAAACCGGTGCACTCCAACGGGAGACGACCTTAACTGCGAACCAGAGTTGTAACGATCTGCATAGACACGCGCTCGGAACAGGAACTTCAACCTAGGGAAAACGGAACACAAATAGCATGGTAATCTCAGAGTAAAGAATACTGTAAAATATCAACAGCATCATAGCCAAAATAACTGTAAGCATATAGATAAAAATGACAAAGCAATATAACAGATAAAATGGCCTAGACTGTTTATCAAATATATACATATCTAAACAAAATTATATATATACCAGGGAGGGAAGGGAGGGCAATATTCGCCTCCGTGTCTTTAATAAAATCATGACTTTACGTCATAAACTAGGAAAATCATTACATTTTATAACAAGACACGGAGGCTTCATATTGCTAGTTTAAAGCTAAGAAATAACTGAAGAAAACGCATGAGGACCAGGCCTAAAATAAAAATCCCGAAACGTAGAAGCCCTGGACCAGTCCGCTAGTTTCAAAATATCTTCCAAACGGGCTCCCGAAACCGCCATAGACGTAGCAGAAGCCCCACGCACCGAATGTGCCGTAAAGACAGAAGTATCGATACCCGCAAGGGACAAAATCCACTTGACCCAGCGAGAAAGGGTAACACTAGTAACCGGGGCAAATGGTCTACGAAAAGACACAAAAAGCTGAGGCGCGTCCCTAGACCTAAGGGACGCCGTCCGAGAGACGTATTCCCTAAAACAGGAAACTGGGCAAACCTCGGGACAATCCGAAAAAGCTGGGTAAGCCACTGTAGAAATGCCCGTCTTGGTACGACGAGAAACATTAAAAGAAATACCCTCGGGAGTAAAAGAGACCGCGTCAAAGTCCAAGGCCCGGACATCCGAAACTCGCTTGCATGAAACGAGGCAGAATAACGTAACCAACTTAGCAGAAAGTTGACGCAAGGAAAGATCCGGATTTGACGGCCAACGCGTCAAGAAATCAATGACCAAGGAAACATCCCACAAAGAGGAGAAACGAGGTCTAGGAGGCCTAGAGAGACGAGAACCCTTGAGTAACCGGCGAACAAGAGGGTGTTGACCTGCTGGAAGGCCCGAAAAACCTTGATGACGGCAAGAAATGGCCGATCTGTACAAATTAATCGTACGATAGGCCTTGCCATCCTCAAAAAGGGAAGATAGAAAACGTAAAATATCCTCTACAGAAGCTGTAACGGGATCCAGGTTCCCTCCCAAGCACCAACCAGACCACACTCGCCAGGCTGCCCGATAGGCCCGAATGGTACCGGGGGCCCACGCACTTTCCAGGAGGAATCTAGTCGTCTCCGATATTCCAGCGATGTCCCAGCGACCCCTGAGATCCTGCACGCCAGGAGACGAAGAGAGTTGTCCAACAGGAGGGGATGGTGCTGACCCAGCGGGCCCTGAAGAAGATTCCGCCGGGTCGGAAGGAGAAACGGGTCCGCGATCAACAACTCCATCAACCGAGGAAACCAAGTCTGCGGACGCCAAAACGGGACCACTAGGACCAAATCCGCCTGCTGACGACGTACCTGAGAAAGTACCCGAGGTATCAAGGCGAAGGGTCGAAAAGCGTAAAAGAGGGCACCTGACCAATCTTGGAGTAGCGCGTCCACCGCCTCCGATCGAGGATCCGGCCTCCAACTGTAATACCTGGGTAGCTGGGCGTTCCAACAAGAAGCAAACAGGTCCAAGGAGAACGGGCCCCAAAGGGATTCGATGGAGGAGAACACCGCCGAATCCAACATCCAGTTGCTGAAGTCCGAGATGTAGCGTGAACTCCAATCTGCGTGGACGTTGAGAAGACCTGGAATATACTCCGCCACGACTGTGATTCCCCTGTCCAGACAGTAGGACCAGAACTCTTTCGCTAGATGAGTTAGCATTGGCGACCGAGTGCCGCCCATGGAGTTCACATAACGTACGGCCGACACATTGTCCATCCTGAGTCGAATACAAGCACTGACCTTGCCGTCGACGAAACTCTGAATCGCAAAGGATCCCGCCAGTAGCTCCAATGCGTGGATGTGCAGAGAAGTCTCCGACGTGGACCATGGACCTCCGGTGGACACGCCATTGCAGCGAGCACCCCACCCCTGCAGGCTGGCGTCCGATTCTATCACCACGTCCGGTTGAGGACCCACTATAGCCTTGCCATTCCACGCTTCGAGATTGTGGATCCACCACGTCAGTTCGTCTCTGGTATCTTGATCCAGTACCACCGACTCCCCGTAGGAGGCTCCAGCCTGAAGATGGGCAATCTTGAGACGTTGAAGCGCCCGGTAGTGAAGCGGGGCCGGAAAAACCGCCTGAATTGAGGAAGACAGTAGACCTAAAACACGGGCCAAGTGGCGTAGAGAAACGTGAGGCAACCGGAGAGTGTGACGTAACTCCCTGCGGATGGCCCGAACTTTGGACATCGGAAGACAAAGTGTGCGGGTGGAAGAATCCACCCGGAACCCCAGGAACTCCATGGATCTGGATGGTTGAAGACAAGATTTCTCTTGATTGATAACAAAACCCAGACCGGTGAGCAGGGAGACGGACAGACGCAGATGTGCAAGGAGAGTGGGAGGATCCCGGGCAATCAGGAGCATGTCGTCCAGATAAATTATCAGACGGACACCCTGACCCCGAAGCCAAGAGACCACCAGCTTCATGATCTTGGTGAAACACCAAGGGGCTGATGACAGGCCAAACGGGAGACATGTGAACCGCCATATTTGATCCTCCCACAGGAAACGGAGCAGATCTCTGGACTGATGGGCAATAGGAACTGTGAGATAGGCATCCTTTAAATCGAGTTTGACCATCCACTCGTCCGGAAGGAGAAGATCCCTGAGCAGATGAATGCCCTCCATTTTAAAATGGCGGTATCGCACATAAAAGTTCAGATTTTTCAGGTTTATTACTGGACGAAATTGTCCCCCTTTCTTTTCCACAAGGAAAATATCGCTGACCACTCCCCCGTCGGGGTTTGGAGCCCTTTCTATGGCACCCTTTTCCAGAAGGGACAAGAGTTCCGTGTTTATGAGAGTGCGAGACTCCAGAGAGAACTCTCGTGGTCTGAACGGAGGCAGACAAATTGGGGAATCCACCAGCTCGATCTGAAAACCCCTGATGGTGGACAGTAACCATGGGTCGGAGGTGATGTGATCCCAAGCATGTAAAAAATGTAGGAGCCTGCCCCCTATGCATGGGGAAGAAGACAGAGGACAAACTTGAGGACTTACCAAATGGACGTCGGGAACCTGGAGCTCCTCTGAAGCCTCTGGACCTTCCGAAGGTACCTCTGGACGGAAAGAACGGTGTTTGACGTTGATCCTGAAACGTCTGGCGTTGCTGAAAGGAGCCTCGACCTGTGTTACGGGTCTGGAAATGCGTACGGCCGGACAGACGGCCCCTTGAGCTGCCGGCCCTGGTAGAGACCCTATTCTGGAAGACCTTGCGCATATTAGATTGCGCCTTGTCCAAAGCCGTGAAGGCCCCGACAAACTTGCCTAACTCCTTAATAAAGAAGTCGCCAAAAAGGAGCCCCTGTGCATCTTTGCCAGACTCAGACAAAGCCATATTGGTAAGCTTAGGCTCAATTTTCATGAGGATTGCCTTCCTCCTCTCAATCGCCAGGGAAGTGTTGACATTTCCCGTGACGCATATGGCTCGTTGCACCCAGCCCCTGAGCTCATCTGGGTCAATTTGAGTGCCATCAGCCTTGGCCGACTCCGCCAACTCAAAAATTTTTGTGAGGGGCCCTAAAATATCCAAGAGTTTATCTTGGCAAGCTCGCAGGGCCGAGTCAAGACCCCTGCGAGGGTTAAAACCCGTTTTGGCCAGAAACTGGACCATTTTTGGGTCTACATTAGGTGTCTCCCTGACTTTATTAGGGATGATGGGGCGTGGGCATTCCGCCCTTAGCTTGTTGCGGGTCTCCTTGCATAACGGAGTTCTAATTCTGGCTTCCAAGTAATGAGCCACATGGGAGGCAGGGACCCACTCAGCCGACCTGGGATGGTGAAGGCTATCGGGGTCAAATAAGGGCTCCCCAGCTGGGTCAGTAAGAGGGGGGTCACCCGAGGCGACAGCACCTGAGGCCCCACTAGTGGATGGCCGGGATACTGGGACGTCCACATCAGGATCTACCATAACTCCTGCCAAATCATCATCCGAACCATCCGGATGGAAACTCAAAGCCTCCTCATCAGACTCATTTTCTGAGTGATCACTAGGCTCGTGCTGATTGCGAGCAGATTTCCACCGACGCGACTTTTCTGCCTGGCGCGGACAGGCTCGTTTGCGTGAGCTAGGCACGCTCTCATGCGATAGAACCAAGCTATCAGTGACAGGGTTTCTGGAGGCAGCAGCTGCAGGTGGTGGGATGCTGGGAGAAGTCATAGGGATAAGGGCCTGAGAGATGGACTGTGTGATAACAGACGACATAGATCCCATGGCAGAAGCAATCGCCTGGGAGATAGACTGCTGCAGGGCGAGAGCTTGGGCTTCAGCAGGAGACATAGTAAATGCCCCAAGGCCAGGAGTAGCTACCTGGGGTATGGGGACCAGAGAGCTGGGGACAGGGGTAGCAGAATTCTGAGCAGACATTATTTAAAGGAATTAGTCACTCCAGAAAGCAGAGAGCTGAGAGAGAGAGACACGATCCTACCTAACCTGAAAACGCTGGACACAAGATGGCGCCGGGAGAGACAGTGCACGGCCGCCTGATAGAAGGGGAAACGCCCCCCTCCGCTCCCAGACCAATGGAAGCGGAGGAGACCAAAACCGCCGCCCACAGAAAGAAGGAGGAGCGTCAGAGAGCGGTGAGGGACACAAAGATGGCGCCCGCGATCCGACCAGAGAACCTGCAAGATGGCGCCCGAACTCTCGTGACTCGCGAGATTTCGGGCGCAAGAAGAAGGCCGAAGAAAATGGCGCAGAACGCCCAGAGGAGACTGCCCAAGGACAGGAAAAAGGACAAAAACGTAAGAAACACAGATGTAAGGATAAGCGGCGGGCAGAGGGGAAGAGGGGGCAAGAGAGAGAACCCCGAACGGGACTAGCCGCTGTGACAAAAATGGAAGTAAATATATAATAACAAATCAATATAAAATGTAAAATACAGTAAATAAGGCGCAGGAAAAACTGAATAGGGGAAAGACAGAGACCCCCAGAAAAAAAACCACACAAAACAGTAAGCACAATAGTTGAAAAAAAAAAAAAAGGGGACTAATATCAAAGACCCACAATATGACAAAATTAATACACAATACCCATTACTTATCTGCTATGGAGCAGCAAAGAAAGAGGAAGTGTTCCCTGAGGCAGGGCTACTTATGGACTTATGGTGGGAGGGGTTACCCTTAGGGGTGTTCTTTTTTTGTTACCATGGTTACTCTTCTTGCTGCTATGGATTTTAGTAAAGGAAGAGAATGCAATATGAAGCCTCCGTGTCTTGTTATAAAATCAGGCTTCACGTCACCCACCACTGGAACAGGCCACTGTCACACATTTAGGCCCAGGCACCCAGGCAGAGGAGAGGTCCCGTAACAGAGAATCTGGCCTTATGTCAGCGCAGAATCTGTCTTCATGTCATAGCAGAGAATCAGGCTTCAAGTCACCCACCACTGGAACAGGCCACTGTCACACATTTAGGCCCAGGCACCCAGGCAGAGAAGAGCGGTCCCGTAACAGAGAATCTGGCCTTATGTCAGCGCAGAATCTGTCTTCATGTCATAGCAGAGAATCAGGCTTCACGTCACCCACCACTGGAACAGGCCACTGTCACACATTTAGGCCCAGGCACCCAGGCAGAGGAGAGAGGTCCCGTAACAGAGAATCTGGCCTTATGTCAGCGCAGAATCTGTCTTCATGTCATAGCAGAGAATCAGGCTTCACGTCACCCACCACTGGAACAGGCCACTGTCACACATTTAGGCCCAGGCACCCAGGCAGAGGAGAGAGGTCCCGTAACAGAGAATCTGGCCTTATGTCAGCGCAGAATCTGTATTCATGTCATAGCAGAGAATCAGGCTTCACGTCACCCACCACTGGAACAGGCCACTGTCACACATTTAGGCCCCGGCACCCAGACAGAGGAGAGCGGTCCCGTAACAGAGAATCTGGCCTTATGTCAGCGCAGAATCTGTCTTCATGTCATAGCAGAGAATCAGGCTTCACGTCACCCACCACTGGAACAGGCCACTGTCACACATTTAGGCCCAGGCACCCAGGCAGAGGAGAGAGGTCCCCTAACAGAGAATCTGGCCTTATGTCAGCGCAGAATCTGTATTCATGTCATAGCAGAGAATCAGGCTTCACATCACCCACCACTGGAACAGGCCACTGTCACACATTTAGGCCCCGGCACCCAGACAGAGGAGAGCGGTCCCGTAACAGAGACTCTGGCCTTATGTCAGCGCAGAATCTGTCTTCATGTCATAGCAGAGAATCAGGCTTCACGTCACCCACCACTGGAACAGGCCACTGTCACACATTTAGGCCCAGGCACCCAGGCAGAGGAGAGAGGTCCCGTAACAGAGAATCTGGCCTTATGTCAGCGCAGAATCTGTATTAATGTCATAGCAGAGAATCAGGCTTCACGTCACCCACCACTGGAACAGGCCACTGTCACACATTTAGGCCCCGGCACCCAGACAGAGGAGAGGTTCATTCAACTTTGGGTTGCCCCGCAATATAATGGTAAAATGAAATTAAAAATAGTATTGAATGAGGAAGTGCCCTGGAGTAGAATAATATATTGTTAAGGGGAGGTAGTTAATATCTAATCTGCACAAGGGATGGACAGGTCCTGGACGTCAGCTTGTCCACATTGGCTGTAGACAGGCGGCTGCGTTTGTCTGTAATGACGCCCCCTGCCGTGCTGAATACACGTTCAGACAAAACGCTGGCCGCCGGGCAGGCCAGCACCTCCAAGGCATAAAAGGCTAGCTCTGGCCACGTGGACAATTTGGAGACCCAGAAGTTGAATGGGGCCGAACCATCAGTCAGTACGTGGAGGGGTGTGCACACGTACTGTTCCACCATGTTAGTGAAATGTTGCCTCCTGCTAACACGTTACATAGAAACATAGAAACATAGAATGTGTCGGCAGATAAGAACCATTTGGCCCATCTAGTCTGCCCAATATACTGAATACTATGGATAGCCCCCGGCCCTATCTTATATGAAGGATGGCCTTATGCCTATCCCATGCATGCTTAAACCCCTTCACTGTATTTGCAGCTACCACTTCTGCAGGAAGGCTATTCCATGCATCCACTACTCTCTCAGTAAAGTAATACTTCCTTATATTACTTTTAAACCTTTGCCCCTCTAATTTAAAACTGTGTCCTCTTGTGGTAGTTTTTCTTCTTTTAAATTTGCTCTCTTCCTTTACCGAGTTGATTCCCTTTATGTATTTAAAAGTTTCTATCATATCCCCTCTGTCTCTTCTTTCTTCCAAGCTATACATATTAAGGTCCTTTAACCTTTCCTGGTAAGTTTTATCCTGCAATCCATGTACTAGTTTAGTAGCTCTTCTCTGAACTCTCTCTAGAGTATCTATATCCTTCTGGAGATATGGCCTCCAGTACTGCGCACAATACTCCAAGTGAGGTCTCACCAGTGTTCTGTACAGCGGCATAAGCACTTCACTCTTTCTACTGCTTATACCTCTCCCTATACATCCAAGCATTCTGCTGGCATTTCGTGCTGCTCTATTACATTGTCTTCCCACCTTTAAGTCTTCTGAAATAATTACTCCTAAATCCCTTTCCTCAGATACTGAGGTCAGGACTGTGTCAAATATTCTATATTCTGCCCTTGGGTTTTTACGCCCCAGGTGCATTATCTTGCACTTATCCACATTAAATTTCAGTTTCCAGAGTTCTGACCATTCTTCTAGTTTTCCTAAATCCTTTTCCATTTGGCGTTTCCCTCCAGGAACATCAACCCTGTTACATATCTTTGTGTCATCAGCAAAAAGACAAACCTTACCAGCGAGGCCTTTTGCAATATCACTTATGAAGATATTAAACAAAATCGGTCCCAGTACAGATCCCTGTGGAACCCCACTGGTAACATTACCTTGTTTTGAATGTTCTCCATTGACTACAACCCTCTGTTGTCTGTCACTCAGCCACTGCCTAATCCACTCAACAATATGGGAGTCCATGCTCAATGACTGCAGTTTATTGATAAGTCTTCTATGTGGGACAGTGTCAAAAGCCTTACTAAAATCTAGATATGCGATGTCTACTGCACCTCCACCGTCTATTATTTTATTCACCCAGTCAAAAAAATCTATAAGATTTGTTTGACATGATCTCCCTGAAGTAAACCCATGTTGTTTTTCATCTTGCAATCCATGGGATTTTAGATGTTCCACAATCCTATCCTTTAATAGGGTTTCCATTAATTTGCCTACTATTGATGTCAGACTCACTGGTCTATAGTTGCTCGATTCCTCCC
The DNA here is from genome assembly GCF_905171765.1 of Bufo bufo. NCBI lineage: Eukaryota > Metazoa > Chordata > Amphibia > Anura > Bufonidae > Bufo > Bufo bufo. Next base: position 535,996,938 of record NC_053393.1, on the reverse strand, counting down.
TACTACCTTTCTTGTGAATGGGCACGACATTTGCCAATTTCCAATCTTCTGGGACGACTCCTGTTACTAATGATTGGTTAAATAAATCTGTTAACGGTTTTGCCAGCTCACCACTAAGCTCTTTTAATAATTTTGGGTGTATCTCATCAGGCCCCTGTGACTTATCTGTCTTCACCTTAGACAGCAAACTTAGAACATCTTCCTCTGTAAAGATACATGCATCAAACGATTTAATAGTCATTCTTTCTAGTGGAGGTCCTTCTCCTTTTTCTTTTGTAAAAACTGAACAGAAGTATTCATTAAGGCAGTCGGCTAGCCCTTTATTCTCTTCTACATACCTTCCGTCCTTTGTTTTTAATTTAGTTATTCCTTGTTTTAATTTCCTTTTTTCATTTATATATCTGAAGAATGTCTTATCCCCTTTTTTCATAGACTGAGCTAGTTTTTCTTCTGCCTGCGCTTTAGAAGTTCTTATAACTTGCTTGACCTCTCTCTGCCTAATCTTGTAGATTTCCTTATCTTCATTGCTCTGGGTTTTTTTATAATTACGTTCCGTATCACATCTCTGCCATGCTAACCCTGCCCTCAGAGGAGCTGGGCGTGACACAGCTGCGTTGGCGATCTCTTGCTCCTCCTCTGCCTTCGCCTTGGGCTTCCACTGGTTCCCCTGTGACATTTGGGAATGCTCTCAGTAGCGCTTCTACCAATGTGCGCTTGTACTCGCGCATCTTCCTATCACGCTCCAGTGTAGGAAGTAAGGTGGGCACATTGTCTTTGTACCGGGGATCCAGCAGGGTTGCAACTCAGTAGTCCACACACGTTAAAATGTGGGCAACTCTGCTGTCGTTGCGCAGGCACTGCAGCATGTAGTCGCTCATGTGTGCCAGGCTGCCAAGCGGTAAGGACAAGCTGTCCTCTGTGGGAGGCGTATCGTCATCGTCCTGTGTTTCCCCCCCAGCCACACACCAGTGATGGGCCCGAGCTGCTTTGGGTGCCACCCCGCTGTGAACATGCTTCATCCTCATCCTCCTCCACCTCCTCCTCATCCTCGTCCTCCTCATCCTCCAGTAGTGGGCCCTGTCTGGCCACATTTGTACCTGGCCTCTGGTGTTGCAAAAAACCTCCCTCTGAGTCACTTTGAAGAGACTGGCCTGAAAGTGCTAAAAATGACCCCTCTTCCTCCTCTTCCTCCTGGGCCACCTCCTCTTCCATCATCGCCCTAAGTGTTTTCTCAAGGAGACATAGAAGTGGTATTGTAACGCTGATAACGGCGTCATCGCCACTGGCCATGTTGGTGGAGTACTCGAAACAGCGCAACAGGGCACACAGGTCTCGCATGGAGGCCCAGTCATTGGTGGTGAAGTGGGTCTGATCCGCAGTGCGACTGACCCATGCGTGCTGCAGCTGAAACTCCACTATGGCCTGCTGCTGCTCGCACAGTCTGTCCAGGATATGCAAGGTGGAGTTCCACCTGGTGGGCACGTCGCATATGAGGCGGTGAGCGGGAAGGCCGAAGTTACGCTGTAGCGCAGACAGGCGAGCAGCGGCAGGGTGTGAACGCCAGAAGCGCGAACAGACGGCCCGCACTTTATGCAGCAGCTCTGACATGTCGGGGTAGTTGCGAATGAACTTCTGCACCACCAAATTCAGCACATGCGCCAGGCAAGGGATGTGCGTCAAACCGGCTAGTCCCAGAGCTGCAACGAGATTTCGCCCATTATCGCACACCACCAGGCCGGGCTTGAGGCTCACCAGCATCAACCACTCGTCGGTCTGTTGTTCTATACCCCGCCACAACTCCTGTGCGGTGTGGGGCCTGTCCCCCAAACATATGAGTTTCAGAATGGCCTGCTGACGTTTACCCCGTGCTGTGCTGAAGTTGGTGGTGAAGGTGTGTGGCTGACTGGATGAGCAGGTGGAAGAAGAGGAGGAGGAAGCTGAGTAGGAGGAGGAGGAGACAGGAGGCAAAGAATGTTGCCCTGCGATCCTTGGCGGCGGAAGGACATGCGCCAAACAGCTCTCCGCCTGGGGCCCAGCCGCCACTACATTTACCCAGTGTGCAGTTAGGGAGATATAGCGTCCCTGGCCGTGCTTACTGGTCCACGTATCTGTGGTTAGGTGGACCTTGCCACAGATGGCGTTGCGCAGTGCACACTTAATTTTATCGGACATTTGTTTTTGCAGGGAAGGCACGGCTCTCTTGGAGAAGTAGTGGCGGCTGGGAACAACATACTGTGGGACAGCAAGTGACATGAGCTGTTTGAAGCTGTGTGTGTCCACCAGCCTAAATGACAGCATTTCATAGGCCAGTAGTTTAGAAATGCTGGCATTCAGGGCCAGGGATCGAGGGTGGCTAGGTGGGAATTTACGCTTTCTCTCAAATGTTTGTGAGATGGAGAGCTGAACGCTGCCGTGTGACATGGTTGAGATGCTTGGTGACGCAGGTGGTGGTGTTGGTGGTACATCCCATGTTTGCTGGGCGGCAGGTGCCAACGTTCCTCCAGAGGCGGAGGAAGAGGCCGAGGCGGCGGAAGCAGCAGCAGAAGAGGTCGAGGCGGCGGCAGCAGCAGAAGAGGCCGAGGCGGCAGCAGCAGAAGAGGTAGCAGGGGGAGCCTGAGTGACTTCCTTGTTTTAAAGGTGTTTACTCCACTGCAGTTCATGCTTTGCATGCAGGTGCCTGGTCATGCAGGTTGTGCTAAGGTTCAGAACGTTAATGCCTCGCTTCAGGCTCTGATGGCACAGCGTGCAAACCACTCGGGTCTTGTCATCAGCACATTGTTTGAAGAAGTGCCATGCCAGGGAACTCCTTGAAGCTGCCTTTGGGGTGCTCGGTCCCAGATGGCGGCGGTCAGTAGCAGGCGGAGTCTCTTGGCGGCGGGTGTTCTGATTTTGCCCACTGCTCCCTCTTTTGCTACGCTGTTGGCTCGGTCTCACCACTGCCTCTTCCTCCGAACTGTGAAAGTCAGTGGCACGACCTTCATTGCATGTGGGGTCTAGGACCTCATCGTCCCCTGCATCGTCTTCCACCCAGTCTTGATCCCTGACCTCCTGTTCAGTCTGCACACTGCAGAAAGACGCAGCAGTTGGCACCTGTGTTTCGTCATCATCAGAGACGTGCTGAGGTGGTATTCCCATGTCCTCATCCTCAGGAAAAATAAGTGGTTGTGCGTTAGTGCATTCTATCTCTTCCACCCCTGGGGAAGGGCTAGGTGGATGCCCTTGGGAAACCCTGGCAGCAGAGTCTTCAAACAGCATAAGAGACTGCTGCATAACTTGAGGCTTAGACAGTTTCCCTGATATGCATGGGGGTGATGTGACAGACCGATGGGCTTGGTTTTCATGCGCCACCTGTGCGCTTTCTGCAGAAGACTGGGTGGGAGATAATGTGAACGTGCTGGATCCACTGTCGGCCACCCAATTGACTAATGCCTGTACCTGCTCAGGCCTTACCATCCTTAGAACGGCATTGGGCCCCACCAAATATCGCTGTAAATTCTGCTGGCTACTGGGACCTGAGGTAGTTGGTTCACTAGGACGTGTGGCTGTGGCAGAACGGCCACGTCCTCTCCCAGCACCAGAGGGTCCACTAACACCACCACGACCATGTCCACGTCCGCGTCCCTTATTAGATGTTTTCCTCATTGTTCCCGTTCACCACAATTTTGAGAATGGCAAATTTGGGAATGCTTTTTCAACCAAGAACAAAAAGTCTGCTTTTACGGTCACTACAAATAACTTGACCAGCTAAAACTGTGCAGATTTGGTTGAATAGAGATGTGAGACCTGTTTTTTTTTGCGCTGTAAGACAGATATAGGTTTAATCACAGAATCACACTTCTATCAGCACGCTAGCGTGTGTCTTAGGTTTTTCTGAATGACACTATCAATACCTTCAATGTAAGAATTTCTTTTTGGGATAGATTTCAAGTAGGCCTCAAATACCAGAAACTAGTTATTTTGAGAATGGCAAATTTGGGAATGCTTTTTCAACCCAGAACAAAAAGTGTGCTTTTACGGTCACTACAAATAACTTGACCAGCTAAAACTGTGCAGATTTGGTTGAATAGAGATGTGAGACCTGTTTTTTTTTGCGCTTTGTGACAGGTATAGGTTTAATCACAGAATCACACTTCTATCAGCACGCTAGGTGTGTCTTAGGTTTTTCTGAATGACACTATCAATACCTTCAATGTAAGATTTTCTTTTTGGGATAGATTTCAAGTAGGCCTCAAATACCATAAACTAGTTATTTTGAGAATGGCAAATTTGGGAATGCTTTTTCAACCCAGAACAAAAAGTCTGCTTTTACGGTCACTACAAATAACTTGACCAGCTAAAACAGTGCAGATTTGGTTGAATAGAGATGTGAGACCTGTTTTTTTTTGCGCTGTAAGACAGGTATAGGTTTAATCACAGAATCACACTTCTATCAGCACGCTAGCGTGTGTCTTAGGTTTTTCTGAATGACACTATCAATACCTTCAATGTAAGATTTTCTTTTTGGGATAGATTTCAAGTAGGCCTCAAATACCAGAAACTAGTTATTTTGAGAATGGCAAATTTGGGAATGCTTTTTCAACCCAGAACAAAAAGTCTGCTTTTACGGTCACTACAAATAACTTGACCAGCTAAAACAGTGCAGATTTGGTTGAATAGAGATGTGAGACCTGTTTTTTTTTGCGCTGTGTGACAGGTATAGGTTTAATCACAGAATCACACTTCTATCAGCACGCTAGCGTGTGTCTTAGGTTTTTCTGAATGACACTATCAATACCTTCAATGTAAGATTTTCTTTTTGGGATAGATTTCAAGTAGGCCTCAAATACCAGAAACTAGTTATTTTGAGAATGGCAAATTTGGGAATGCTTTTTTCAACCCAGAACGAAAAGTCTGCTTTTACTGTCACTACAAATAACTTGACCAGCTAAAACAGTGCAGATTTGGTTGAATAGAGATGTGAGACCTGTTTTTTTTTGCGCTGTGTGACAGGTATAGGTTTAATCACAGAATCACACTTCTATCAGCACACTAGCTTGTGTCTTAGGTTTTTCTGAATGACACTATCAATACCTTCAATGTAAGATTTTCTTTTTGGGATAGATTTCATGTAGGCCTCAAATACCACAAACTAGTTATTTTGAGAATGGCAAATTTGGGAATGCTTTTTCAACCCAGAAAAAAAAGTGTGCTTTTACGGTCAATACAAATAACTTGACCAACTAAAACAGTACAGATTTGGTTGAATAGAAATGTCAGGTCTATTTTTTAGGCGCTGGGTGACAGGCTCAACTTGCCCCTGATGTAATATATGGCCAAAAAATAACCACACTGTTGATGGTTAAATGCACTTGGGTGACACAGGCTCAGCCTGCACCAGATGTAGTATATGGCCAAAAAATAACCACACTGTTGATGGTTAAATGCACTTGGGTGACACAGGCTCAGCCTGCACCAGATGTAGTATATGGCCAAAAAATAATCAGACTGTTGATGGTTAAATGCACTTGGGTGACACAGGCTCAGCCTGCAGCTGATGTAGTATATGGCCAAAAAATAACCAGACTGTTGATGGTTAAATGCACTTCGGTGACACAGGCTCAGCCTGCAGCTGATGTAGGATATAGCACAAAATAACCACACTATCGATGGTTAAATACACTTGGTGATAGCTCGTGCTGGCGCACCACAAGTCACAAAATGGCCGCCGATGACCCCAGAAAAAAAGTGATCTAAAAACGCTCTGGGCAGCCTCAAAAAAGTGAGCAAGTCAATAATAGCACTTCAATGATCCACAGCTGCAGATCGATCACAGAATGAAGTCTTTTGGAGGAGTTAATCTGCCTAATCTCGCCCTAACGTCGCAGCTGCAACCTCTCCCTATACTGATCATAGCAGAGTGACGTGCGGCGCTACGTGACTCCAGCTTAAATAGAGGCTGGGTCACATAGTGCACTGGCCAATCACAGCCATGCCAATAGTAGGCATGGCTGTGATGGCCTCTTGGGCCAAGTAGTATGACGCTTGTTGATTGGCTGCTTTGCAGCCTTTCAAAAAGCGCCAAGAAAGCGCCGAACACCGAACCCGAACCCAGACTTTATACAGTTCGGGTTCGCTCATCCCTACTTAGCAGCAATATGAGCAATATTATTGCAGTTATATTCTTGTACATAGGAGCAGTATTATAGTAGTTATATTCTTAACCATATTTCTTTTTATTGAAAGAAAAATCAAGGCCAACGCCCACACATGACATCAATATGGTGACAATAAGACACAAGATAGTTATCAAGCATACATATCATGTGTAAACATTACAAGCGATCATAGCCATCAATCAGAGACTGATATCAAGGAGGAAAAAAGGGGGGGGGGGGGAAGGAACATTCAGGAGAGAGAGGGGGGTAAGGGAAACAGGGATGTGAGAACTTCTGCTCTATTATGTAAAGTTTTCATGTGCTTTCCATGGAGACCACAATTTTAGGAAGCGAGAGCGTGAATTGGTTTCCCAATGCGCTAGCTCCTCAAAACGGTAAATCTGGTCTACCTTATCAGTCCACATATAAAGAGTTGGAGGGGAGTCATTTTTCCATAGAAAAGGAATAAGCAATTTAGCTGCTGTAAGCAGCATCGTCGGAAGGTCATTCTTGGCGGGGGTAAGGGTACTATTAGGGCACCATAACAGGATAAGTTTAGCGTCCAGGGTGATCCTGGTATTGCATATTCGGTTAATTAATGCCTTAATTGACTTCCAAAACGGTTGGATCTTCTGGCAGAGCCACCAAATGTGTGACAGAGAGCCAGTGTCTATGCCACACCTCCAGCATGTTTCGGGGACTTCTGGGTTTAGTTTATGTAAGAACTCAGGTGGTTTGTACCACCTACTAAGGAGCTTAAAGGAATTCTCCTGAATCCTCACGCAACGGTTGAAGCCGTGTGAATGAGCCAGGATAAAGGCTTTTTCCGGCTCTGTACGGGTCAGAGAGCGCTCCCGTTCCCAGGAGACCACATAACGGAGCTCCGGGGGCAAGGAGGAAAGCATTTCTTTATACATCTGAGATAGTGGTCTAAGGGGGGGTTTAGTAGCCAAAACCTTCTTCTCAAGCCAGGAGGGGGAACTGCTACCAGTAAAGGGTCCAATACACAATTTAGTATCTCTTTTGAAATTCGCTAAATGGAAAAAAGGTGCAGCCTTAACCTCAGGGAGGCCCATTATTGAATCCCAATTTAAACTACCATCCGGGAGAAGGACATCTTGCAGAGATATTTCGGCGAGCCTAGACCAAATCCCGGAGGGGTTTGACACAGGAGGGTGGATGTGGCTTTGTAGTAGTTTGAGTGGCATACAGGGATTAGGAAAGCTAAATATTTGGGACTGAACCATTTTGGACCACTCCACCAACATACCCTTCCAAACCGGAGATGAGTAACAGTGATTGGCTGAGATAGGCCTAACACCCCACAAAGTAAGTTGTTCTTGATTGGTGAGCAGTACAGACTCAAGGCGAGAGCAAAGGGAGCTAGATTGACGAGACATAGCAGCTACACATCTACAGAGCTGTACAGCAGTGTAATAAAGCTTCACATCTGGCATCCCAAAGCCTCCAAACCTCCTATCTCTTGTGAGAACAGAATAAGCAATACGAGGTGATTTGCCATTCCAAAGGAAGCGTGTGAATACTCTACGGATTTCAATGAAATATGAGTTTGGTAGCCAAATAGGGAGGGATTGCAGCAAATATAGAAATTTGGGAAGAATAAAGGTTTTAATGTAATTCTTTCTTCCCACCCAGGAGACAAATGGAAGTTTCAAATTTTGTAGATGGGTGCGGACAGTTTGCAGGAGCAGCATGTAGTTAAGGGAGGCCAGATCTTGGACATTGGCCGATATATGAGTCCCTAAATACGTAATGTCTCTGGAGGCCCAAGTAAACGGAGTACTACGCTTGAGGGCATTGATCACAGCTTGGGGGCAGGAGATGTTGAGTGCCATGGATTTCCCATAATTAATTTTAAAATTAGATACAAACCCAAAGTCTTCAAATATGTTCAGCAATTTGGGCAAGGCCTCTCTAGGATTGGAGGTCATGACTAAGAGGTCGTCCGCGAATGCTGCAGTAACATGAGTATAGGAACCTATCTGGAGGCTTTTAATATCCAGGTCCGCTCTAATTTTACATAAGAAGGTCTCCATCACTAAAATGAATAGTGCAGGAGAGAGGGGACACCCTTGCCTCGTCCCATTGGTGATGTGAAATGGTGGAGACAAAGTGCCATTAACTTTGACCATGGCAGAGGGGGCCGAATATAAGGTATAAATGGCTGTAATGAACTGGTCTGGGAGGCCAAACCTCGACAAGGTCCGCAACATAAAATGCCAGCTGACCCTGTCGAAGGCCTTCTCCGCATCCGTACTCACCAACACCAAGGGCTTAGAGGATCTCTTGGCCCAATTTACAAGATGAAGAAGTCGTACCGTGTTTTCAGACCCCTGTCTGCCATGGTCAAAGCCTACTTGTTCTTCATGAACAATGTCAGGTAGAACATTTTGAAGCCTAGTGGCCAAAATCTTCGTCCACCACTTCACATCATTATTAAGCAAAGAGATCGGCCTATAATTACTGCAGCGAGTCGGGTCCTTATTCTCCTTATGAAGGACAGTAATGTGCGCCAATAAGGAGTGAGGAGCGAGGGAGCCTCCAGTAAGAAGGTAATTGCACAAATTCCTGAAGCGGGGGATTAAAACATCCTTAAAGGATTTGTAATAAGTGATGGAAAAACCATCCGGGCCCGGGCTTTTGCCCGAGGGGATGGACATGAGCACCTTATGGATCTCAGAATCAGTGATGGGCCTAGTCAGGTGAGATGCCTTGGTTGAGGATATAGAGGGAAGGTCCAGGGTCTGCAAAAATGTATCTGTAGCTTCTGAGAGGTCACTAGAAGTGGCCCCGTTAGGGGAAGGTAAATTATATAAAGCTTCATAAAAGGCGCAGAATGCCTTGGCGATATCTGGGGTGGATTTGTGTATTTTTCCACTGGGGTCCTTAATAGAGGAAACAAAGGAGTCAGAGAACTGCTTCTTGGCAATGGCCGACATCAGTCTGTTTCCTCTATCCCCATGTGCATAGGCTTTAAATCGTGAGCGTAGGACCAGCTTTGCAGATGTGACATTTAATAGGTTTTTTAAACGTGCTCTGGCTTCAGTAAGTTCTGCTAGGGTGCACGTAGCCTGTGATTCCTTGTGAGAGGATTCAAAGCGAGCAATTGTCACTAGCAAGACATCTATGGCTTGCGTTCTCTGCTTTTTCACATAGGCCCCTAAGGTGATGAGTTCCCCCCTTAGTACTACCTTATGGAATTCCCATAATATGGAGGGAGAAGGAGGGGAGTCTGGTGTATCATTAAGCGCAAAAAAATCAGAGATCGAGGCCTTCATTTTGCAAGCGTGGGTGGGGTCCAAAATCAAGGTGTCATTGAGACGCCATAGGCGCTCTTTTCTCTGTGGACCGGACAGGGAGAAGTTAATAATAACAGGAGTGTGATCGGATAGTGTGATACTACCTATCTGGGCCCCAGAGACATTACGATATATATGCGATTTAGACAGGAACAGATAATCTAATCTGTGAAAGGACATCTTGGCATGTGAATAATATGTATAATCTCGACCATTGGGGTTCAAAGTACGCCAAACATCCAAGACTTTCAGCTTTCTCAGGGAAATTTTAAGCCTTTTCAAGAGCTTGTAAGACACAGACGGTCTACCCACTGAGGTGTCCACTGCTGGTTCTAGGGCAACATTAAAGTCGCCCCCTAAAACTAGTAATCCATCAGAAAAGGACAATAATAAATCAAGGGTCCGAACGAGCCATGGTACTTGGCCTCTATTAGGTGCATATAAATTGGCGAATGTCACTGGGGAATTGCCCAGTACACCCTTTACAAAAATGTACCTACCCTCGGGGTCCGCAGAAGTAGCGGTGTGCTTGAAGGGAAGGCTTTTGTGCACAGCTACACTAACTCCTCTACTGGCATGTGTACTATGAAACCATTGAACAAATTTCTTAGGAGGAAGGTTGGGGACTTTACCTGTTCTGAAATGAGTCTCTTGCAGAAAAGCCACAGAGACTTTATCCCTCAGAAGGAGAGAGAGGATTTGAGACCTTTTGCATGGCTCGTTCAGCCCATGTACATTTAGTGAGGCGACTACAATTGAAGACATTTCGGCATACAATCAAGGGAGAGATAGCACAGGATACTCCTGGAAGCAGCGAAGAGCACATAGTAGACATGAGCAGAGTGAAGGAAAAGGGGGAAGGGGAACATATAAAATAAAGCAAGGTAGATAACAATCAACATGTTAAACTGGCAAGGAACCAGCTCGGATAAAGTACTCATCCGAGGTGGAGTGAGTGGTTCACTTATCACCAGCCAAGACAGGATTGGACTGGCGAGGGGGCAAGTAAAGCACCTTATGGTCTATAACAAAAAGACCAACAACAAAAAATTCGTCCAACACCGGTATCTATCCGGTCTTTACCCTTCAAGTGGGGAACAAAGTTCGCAATCCACAGAGGTAGCGTCCAGCAAAAGACAGAGAAGCGTCACACTTCTGTCATACTATCATATGTAGAACATTAGACATGAAATATAGAACAGGTCCAAAAAATGGAAACAAGGCCAAGGTCACTTATAGCAAACCTTTAAACAAGAGGATGGAAGACAGTCATCTCCAAGCCTGGAGAAGGCAGCGACATCACAGGCTCACAAACGTAGCTGAAGAGGACAGAGTTCAAGTGAGGGCCCTATCCATCTTGCCTCTTCCCAGGCGGTCTGGCCTGCCTGTTTGAGGCCTTCTGCCAGGCCGAAACACGTGGTGGAACAGGCAAGGGGCCATCTTGGTCGGCCGGTAACCATGAGGGGATATCCACAGGAGGGACATCCAGGGACTTCCAAACAGAAGCAAGATCCGCAGGTGAACGTACGGTAAGTAATTTACCATTCCTTGAGACCGCCAGCCCGAAGGGGTACAACCACCGGAATGGAGTTGACGTTTTCCTCAGGACATCCAGGAGGGGCTTTAATAAGCGCCGCTTTGCCAAGGTGGATGGTGCAAGATCCTGAAACATCTGAATCGGGGTATTTTCATATTCAATTACCTCCATCTCACGCTGTTTTTTCAAGAGGGCTGCGGTGTCTACGTAGCTCAACAGGCCACAGATCACGTCTCGTGGTGGTTCTTGCGGCTTAGGTCTGGGGCGCAGCGCCCTGTGTATTCGCTCCACCACGATTCCCGCTGCTCTGTCCGGACCAAGCAGCATGGAGAATATCTCATGCGCCACTGTCGTAAGGCTTCAGCCGCAATCGACTCTGGTAAGCCTCGAATGCGAATGTTACGCCGGCGACTACGGTTCTCCTGGTCTTCCAGCCTTAGGAAGGCATCATTCAGTAAGGCTTTGCGAGCCGCCAGCACCTCCGATGCTTTACCTTCATAGGTCATGATGGATTCCTGTGCTGCCTCTAGCGAGACAACTCTCTGGCCCAGATGCTTCAGGTCATCTTTTATGTCCGATAGGTCCTGCTTAAGAGGTGAGAGGGCTGATTCAAGGACACGTCGGAGAGTCCGTTCTGAAATAGGCGGATCTCTGGGTCTCCTTTCTGAGACATCGGAGCCGCTGCCCGCGTCGGAGAGGTCTCCTATATCGGAGTCATGAGCAATAGACGCCGCCATATTGGGGCCTTTCTGTGCCACAAGCCTCGGCGTTTTCCGAAGAAACTTCTCCATCTCCGGTTGTTTAGAATGCAGCGGGGTCGTCTCTGAACTTCCTCTGTTTTTATCTTTGCCAGGCTTCCCTATAATAAGGCAAATTATAGGCTTAATTAGGGCAAATGAGCCGGAATGCTGGAGGAGCTCAAGCGTGTGCGGCCATTCAGCAGCGTGGCTAGGCTCCGCCTATAGTAGTTATATTCTTGTACATAGGAGCAGTATTATAGTAGTTATATTCTTGTACATAGGAGCAGTATTAAAGTAGTTATATTCTTGTACATAGGAGCAGTATTATAGTAGTTATATTTTTGTACATATGGGCAGTATTATAGTAGTTATATTCTTGTACACAGGAGCAGTATTATAGTAGTTATATTCTTGTACATAGGAGGCAGTATTATAGCAGTTATATTCTTGTACATAGGAGCAGTATTATAGTAGTTATATTCTTGTACATAGGGGCAGTATTATAGTAGTTATATTCTTGTACATAGGAGGCAGTATTATAGTAGTTATATTCTTGTACATAGGAGCAGTATTATAGTAGTTATATTCTTGTACATAGCAGCAGTATTACAGCAGTTATATTATTGTACATAGGAGCAGTATCATAGTAGTTATATTCTTGTACATAGGAGCAGTATTATAGTAATTATATTCTTGTACATAGGAGCAGTATTATGGTAGTTATATTCTTGTACATAGGAGCAGTATTATGGTAGTTATATTCTTGTACATAGGAGCAGTATTATAGTAGTTATATTCTTGTACATAGGAGCAGTATTATAGTAGTATATTCTTGTACATAGGAGGCAGTATTATAGTAGTTATATTCTTGTACATAGGAGCAGTATTATAGTAGTTATATTCTTGTACATAGGAAGAGGTATTATAGTAGTTATATTCTTGTACATAGGAGGCAGTATTATAGTAGTTATATTCTTGTACATAGGAGCAGTATCATAGTAGTTATATTCTTGTACATAGGAGCAGTATTATAGTAGTTATATTCTTAACCATATTTCTTTTTATTGAAAAAGGAAGCAGAGCTATGTGCTCACACACAACACTGGTAAGATGGCAGTAAGTCATAAATGACAAACAAGTATGCAAATACATAATGTGTGAGCATTACAAAAAACAAAGGCATCAATCAGATACACATAATCATAGGAAAAGAAGGAATATGGGGGGGAGTAGAAGGAAAGGGAAGGAAGGGGGAAACAAGGGAGGGAGGAAATGCTGCTCTATCACATAAACTTTCTATGCACTTTCCAAGGAGACCACAGTTTTAAGAAGCGAGAGCGTGAGTTATTTTCCCAATGCGCCAGCTCCTCAAAACGGTAGATCTGATCTACCTTATCAGTCCACATATGGAGAGAAGGCGGGGAATCAGTTTTCCACAAAAAGGGGATAAGCAGTTTCGCTGCTGTAAGCAACATCGTCGGGAGATTGTTCTTAGCAGGAGTTAGGGTATCATTGGGGCACCATAGTAGGATAAGTTTGGCATCCAGAGTTATCTTGGTCTTGCATTTGGCGTTAATCAGGGACTCTATCATCTTCCAAAACGGCTGAATCTTATGGCAGAGCCACCAAATATGAGACAGGGATCCAGTTTCTATGCCACATCTCCAGCATGTTTCGGGGATTTCTGGATTTAGTTTATGTAGGAATTCAGGCGTTTTATACCACCTACTAAGGAGTTTAAAAGAATTCTCCTGAATCCTCACACAGCGGTTAAAACCATGTGAGTGCGCTAAAACAAAGGCTTTTTCTGGTTCCCTTAGTGTCAGAGAGAGCTACTTTTCCCAGGAGGTCATGAACCGGAGCTCTGGTGGAAAGGAGGAAAGCATTTCCTTATACATCAGGGACAATGGTCTAAGAGGGGGCTTAGTAGCTGAAACTTTCCTCTCCAGCCAGGAAGGAGAACCACTGCCAGCAAAGGATCCAGTACACAGAGTAGTGTCTCTTTTAAAATCTGCTAAGTGGAAAAATGGTGCGGCTTTAACCTCCGGGCGGTTCATTATTAAATTCCAGTGTAAACTGCCGTCTGGGAGAAGGACATCCCGCAGAGAAAGGTCAGCGAGCTTAGACCAAATCCCAGAGGGGTTTAACACAGAAGGGTGAATATGGGATTGCAATAAATTAAGTGGCATGCAAGAGTTAGGAAAGCTGAACAAATGGGATTTGACCATTTTGGACCATTCTACCAACATTCCCTTCCAGACCGGGGAAGAAGAATAATGATTAGCTGAGAAGGGCCTAACACCCCACAGAACAAGCCGCTCCTGGTTGGTGAGCAGTACAGACTCAAGACGCGAACAAAGGGAGCTAGATGGTTGGGATAAGGCCGTTACACACCTACATAATTGAACAGCAGTATAATATAACTTTACATCTGGCATCCCAAAACCTCCGAACCTCTTATCCCTTGTAAGTGTAGAGTAAGCAATACGTGGTGATTTGCCATTCCATAGGAAGCGTGTGAACACTCGACGAACCTCTGTGAAATATGAGTTTGGAAGCCAAATAGGGAGAGATTGCAGCAAATATAAAAATTTGGGGAGGATAAACGTCTTAAGATAGTTCTTTCTTCCAACCCAGGAAACAAATGGGAGTTTCAGGTTTTGTAAATGGTTGCGCACATTTTGCAAAAGCGGCTTATAATTGAGGGAGGCCAGGTCTTGGACATTAGCCGAAACCCGTGTCCCCAAGAACGTAATGTCTCTGGAGGCCCAGGTGAACGGGGTACTATGCTTAAGATTATTTATCAAAGTTTGGGGGCAAGAAATATTAAGTGCCATGGATTTCCCATAGTTTATTTTAAAATTGGATATGAATCCAAATTCCCCAAATATATTCAACAACTTGGGCAAGGCCTCTGCGGGGTTGGAGGTCATAACTAAAAGGTCGTCCGCGAATGCTGCAGTAACATGGTTGCAGGAGCCCACCTTAAGGCCTTTGATATCCGGGTCTGCTCTAATTTTACATAAAAGAGTCTCCATCACTAAAATGAATAGTGCAGGAGAGAGGGGACACCCCTGCCTCGTCCCATTGGTGATGCAAAATGGTGGGGATAATGTTCCATTAACTTTGACCATGGCAGAGGGGGCCGAATATAAGGTATTAATAGCAGTAACAAACTGATCTGGGAAGCCAAACCTCGCCAGGGTGCTCGACATAAAGTGCCAGCTGACCCTGTCGAAGGCCTTCTCCGCATCTGTACTTACCAAGACCAAAGGCTTCGAAGATCTTTTGGCCCAATTTACAAGATGGAGGAGCCGTACCGTGTTCTCAGACCCCTGTCTGCCATGGACAAAACCTACTTGCTCTTCATGAACAATATCAGGAAGAACATCCTGAAGCCTGGAAGCCAGAATCTTCGCCCACCACTTCACATAATTATTGAGCAGAGATATCGGCCTATAGTTACTGCAGCATGTCGGATCCTTGTTTTCCTTATGGAGAACAGTAATGTGCGCCAATAAGGAATGAGGAGCAAGAGAGCCTCCCGTCAGGAGATAATTGCACAAGTTCTTGAAACGGGGGATTAAAACATCTTGGAAGGATTTATAATACATGATGGAGAAGCCATCAGGGCAAGGCTATTGCCTGAAGGAATAGACATGAGAACCTTACGGATCTCTGAATCAGAGATGGGCCTAGTTAGCTGGGTAGCTTTGGATGAGGATATAGAGGGGAGGTTAAGGGTCTTCAAAAATTTATCTGTGGCCTCTGATAGGTCACTAGGGGAAGTCCCAGTTGGAGGGGGTAAATTATACAATGCCTCATAGAAGGAACAAAAAGCCTTGGCTACATCTGGGGTGGACTTATGTATCTTTCCCTTGGGATCTTTAATAGAGGAAACAAAGGAGTCAGAAAACTGCTTCTTGGCAATAGCCGACATCAGTCTGTTTTCTCTATTCCCATGGGCGTAGGCCTTAAATCTTGAACGTAATACTAACTTTGCAGAAGTGACATTTAATACGTTTTTTTAGACGTGTTCTGGCTTCAGTTAATTCTGCTAAGATGTGTATAGCCTGTGATTCCTTGTGAGAGGATTCTAGGCGAGCAATGGAAGCTAACAGGGCATCTAAAGCCTTCGTCCTTTGCTTTTTTACATAAGCCGCCAAGGCAATGAGTTCTCCCCTAAGGACTACTTTATGAGATTCCCATAGTATGGCGGGAGAAGGGGGGGAGTCTGGGGTGTCATTGAGCACAAAGAATTCCGAAATCGAGGCCTTAATTTTGCTAGCGTGTGTGGGGTCTAAGATCAAAGTGTCATTGAGGCGCCACAAACGCTCTTTCCTTTGTGGGCCTGACAGGGAGAAGGTAATAATAACAGGGGCATGGTCGGATAATGTGATATTACCTATCCGGGCTCCAGAGACATTACGTATATGCGAATCAGACAAGAACAGATAATCCAGTCTATGGAAGGACATCCTAGCGTGCGAATAAAATGTATAGTCTCGGCCATTGGGGTTGATGGTCTGCCATACGTCCAAGACCTTAAGTTTTCTTAGTGAGATTTTAAGCCTTTTTAACAACTTGTAAGACACAGAGGGTCTGCCTACCGAGGTGTCCAACGATGGTTCTATGGCTACGTTAAAGTCGCCCCCCAGGATCAATAACTCTTCTGAGAAGGAGGATAATGCAGCCAGGGTCTGAACGAGCCATGGTACTTGGCCTTTATTAGGGGCATATAAGTTGGCAAGCGTCACCGGGGAGTCACCTAGCACACCTTTTACAAAAAGAAACCTGCCCTCAGGGTCTCCAGACGTTGCCGTGGGCTTAAAGGGGAGGCATTTATGCACAGCTATACTGACACCCCTACTGGCAGAGTCATGAGTACTGTGGAACCATTGGACAAATTTCCTAGGAGGAAAATTGGGGATCTTGCCTGTTCTAAAATGGGTCTCTTGTAGGAAGGCCACTGAGACCTTGTCTTTTAAAAGGAGAGACATTGTCTGAGACCTTTTGCATGGCTCGTTCAGCCCATGCACATTAAGTGAGGCTACTACTATGGAAGACATTTTTGCATACATACAACTGCATAAAAGCATATGATAATCAAGACTATATGGAAAAGCACAAAAGTAATATGAGCAGAGGGGAGGGAGGGAGGGAGGGGAGGGAAACAAATGACAAAAAATAAGGAAGATAACATTGAACATATCAAGCTAGTAAATGACCAGCTCGGACAAAATATCTATCCGAGGTGGAATAAGCGCTTTACTTATCACCAGCCAAGACAGGATTGGACTGGCGAGGGGGCAAGTAAAGTACTTATGGTCTAAGACTTAAAGACCAAAGAGAACAAAAACAAAAAATACTTCCAGCACCGGAATCTATCCGGACATCACCCTGCAATTGGGGAGAAAAGGATCGCCTCCTTGGAGGAAGTGTCCTGAAACATCAGAAAAGCGTCCCCATTAAAGCATGACTTCTTATAAAAACTCTAGGCCGTAGATATAAAATTGGCCAAAAAACAGGACGATCAAGAAAAGGCCACGTCCGTACAAGTAAAACAATATGCCAGGAGGCCGAGAGACAGTCATCTCCATATTAGAAAAATAAAGTAGGGCATGATATTAGCAGTTCATGCCAACAGACAGATACTACCAATGTCACCTTGGTTCAGGCTCAAGTGAGGGCCCTGTCCATCTTGCTGCGTCCCGAACGATCTGACCTGCCTGCGGGTGCCGTCTGCCAAGCAGATACGCGCGGTGGAATAGGCAGGGGGCCATCTTGGTCGGCTGGTAGCCACGAGGGAATTTCCACTGGAGGGACATCTAGGGACCTCCAGACTGACTCAAGGTCCGCCGGTGAGCGCACTGTGAGCAGTTTTCCATTCCTGGAGACCGCCAGCCCAAAGGGATATAGCCACCGGAACGGGGTAGACGTCTTCCTAAGGACATCCAGGAGAGGCTTGAATAAGCGCCGCTTGGCCAAGGTAGATGGCGCGAGATCCTGGAACATCTGGATCGGCGTATTTTCATATTCTAGTACCTCCATTTCTCGTTGCCTTTTCAAGAGGGCCGCGGTGTCCACGTAGCTCAATAGGCCGCAAATCACGTCACGCGGTGGTTCTTGAGGTTTAGGCCTAGGGCGTAGTGCCCTGTGTATGTGCTCCATTCCCGCCGCTCTTTCCGGTTCAAGCATCGTGGAAAAAAACTCACGGGCCACTGTCGGTAAGGCCTCTGCCGCAATCGATTCAGGTAGGCCGCGAATGCGAATGTTGCGCCGGCGACTCCGGTTCTCCTGATCTTCTAGCTTCAGGAAGGCATCATTCAATAGGGCCTTGTGAGATGTTAGCACCTCTGACGCTTTACCTTCATAGGTCATGATGGCCTCTTGCATACTTTATAGTGTGATCACTCTCTGGCCTAGGTGCTTCATGTCGTCTTTGATATCTGCCAAATCTTGTTTGAGAGGCGTAAGGGCAGATTCAAGAACTCGGCGAAGGGTCCGTTCTGAAAGAGGCGGATCTCTGGGCCTTCTATCCTATATATCGGAACCGCTGCCTGCGTCTGAGAGTTCTCCTGCGTCGGAGTCATTAGCAATAGACGCCGCCATATTGGCGCCTTTCTGCGCGGCAACCCTCTGTGTTTTCCGGAGAAACTTCTCCATCTCTGGTTGTTTGGAGTGCCGTGGGGTCGACTCTGCACTTCCTCTGGTGTTATCTTTGCCAGGTTTCCCCATAATAAGGCAAATTATAAGCTTATATAGGGCAAATGAGCCGGAATGCTGGAGGAGCTCAAGCTCGTGCGGCCATTCAGGAGCGTGGCTAGGCTCCGCCCATAGTAGTCATATTCTTGTACATAGGAGCAGTATTATAGTAGTTATATTCTTGTACATAGGAGCAGTATTATAGTAGTTATATTCTTGTACTTAGCAGCAATATTATAGAAGTTATATCTTGTACATAGGAGCAGTATTATAGTAGTTATATTCTTGTACATAGGAGCAGTATTATAGTAGTTATATTCTTGTACATAAGATGTGGTATTATAGTAGTTATATTCTTGTACATAGGAGCAGTATTATAGTGGTTATATTCTTGTACATAGGAGCAGTATTATAGTAGTTATATTCTTGTACATAGGAGCAGTATTATAGTAGTTATATCATTGTACTTAGCAACAATATTATAGTAGTTATATTCTTGTACATAGGAGGGAGTATTATGATGATAGGAACTCAAAAAGGGCTGTCCCTTTTCAAAAAGCAATTTAATAAATGTAGAAAACTAAACCAGGTTTAACTTCCAGCAACTCTTTTTATTCTAGCAAAACTGGGTAGTCATGTAGCTCAACAAGCATTGGAGACTCTTGACCCCAAAAATTCAGAAACATGGAGGGGCCCCATTTCAACTTATGCCTCTGCCGGCAAATTGCACCGTTTTACAGTACATTTCTTGAGCAGCCCCATAGACTTATTATTTTATCAGTAGCTGCGCTCTGCAGCGTGGATGCCTCCGGCGACCTGTTACCGGCTGTATTGTATTCTGTTGTAACATTTTAGCACCCTCTTTTATTCTTTCAGAATTATCCGTCATGTAAAACAGTGTTTAACTGTAATTATATGTCATATTATGTGCCCTATTATAAGGGTTAATCATAAATTCTTTATAATTGCATTGCGTAATCTATAGCTGCAAATGAAAGGGCTTCCCGGGTTAACGAGAAACAATTCAAACCAAAATCATTCTTTCATTGTGACAATGTCAAGCAAACAGTGCCATTTATAAAATATACACTACGAACGTGATGAATGGCTTCATAGGAACAATGCAGAATGGAAAATACCACCAAACTGTTTGGTACACATATCAGGATTGAAGCTGCTTTTAATAGGTCCTGTTAGGGCATGCTGAGCTTAAATGGTAAGGCGGTTACATCATTGGCCTCCAACGGACATCTACTTTTCTCATTGGGTGCCATCTAATCATCCACATAGCTTTACATAGCGGACGTGTGCCTCTCTGGCACCCTATTACTTCTCTGAAGTCAGAGGCAGAAGTTGAAGCTCGTAGGCTGAAAAGCAAAATCTGTAACTACCATGTGCTATTTAGACTAGAGATGAGCAATTGATTCTAAACAAATCAAATTCATTGTGAATTTCACAAAAATTGCAAAGCAACACAAATCTGAGGTTTTGGTGAACAGCACCAGTGCCATTTTTCTATAAAAATTGGTTGGGAAAATTGAAAGAAGGATGGAGATAAAGGATCACATAACACTGGGACGGGGAAGGGGGGATTGGGTTGCTGACCCTGATTAGCTAAGAGGCTGACAGTCTGGCAGGACATTGCCAGAGTAAGAATGTGGGTAGTAGTACAAAAAGCAGTACCAGCCACCCTTCCAGATGTAGCAGTAATGTCCCTCCCCGTCTACAAACACACTGCACACTGGTATTGACCATTTACAATGGTAATTCAATGCATTAACTGAAACAGTTATATACATGCTTATATTATTGCAGCACAAGCTATTCACTAATAATGCACTGCATTTTGATGCAATACAAACCCTGTGCAGTAACAATATAGAAGACAACCAGTACACAGTTCAAAGTTAAATGAATGGATGTCCGTATAGTGGAAAGGATGATGGTGGCCAACTAAAGAGCACTTGTTAAATAAGCTCTCTGCTCATGGTATAATGTCCACATGCTCTTTTAGGAAATATATATGTAACAGTACATTCACAAAAAAGTTTTTTTTTTTTTTTTAAAAACGGATGAACTGTCAGTGCTGTTTAAGGCCATTTTGCATCCATGTGTACATCCATTTCCTGTCCATCTATCCATTTTTAACATCCGCTTGTCATCCTTTTTGCATCCATTAAAAACTAATCAGTTTCATGGTCTTTTTTTAAAACCCCTGTAGAGCCCTTAGTACATAATAATATACATTCAGGTCCATAAATATTGGGACATTGACACAATTCTAACATTTTTGGCTCTATACACCACCACAATGGATTTGAAATGAAACAAACAAGATGTGCTTTAACTGCAGACTGTCAGCTTCAATTTGAGGGTGTTTACATCCAAATCAGGTGAACAGTGTAGGAATTACAACAGTTTGTATATGTGCCTCCCACTTGTTAAGGAACCAAAAGTAATGGGACAATTGGCTTCTCAGCTGTTCCATGGCCAGATGTGTATTATTCCCTCATTATCCCAATTACAATGAACAGATAAAAGGTCCAGAGTTCATTTCAAGTGTGCTATTTGCATTTGGAATCTGTTGCTGTCAACTCTCAAGATGAGATCCAAAGAGCTGTCACTATCAGTGAAGCAAGCCATCATTAGGCTGAAAAAACAAAACAAACCCATCAGAGAGATAGCAAAAACATTAGGCGTGGCCAAAACAACTGTTCTTAAAAAGAAGGAACGCATCGGTGAGCTCAGCAACACCAAAAGACCCGGAAGACCACGGAAAACAACTGTGGTGGATGACCAAAGAATTATTTCCCTGGTGAAGAAAACACCCTTCACAACAGTTGGCCAGATCAAGAACACTCTCCAGGAGGTAGGTGTATGTGTGTCAAAGTCAACAATCAAGAGAAGACTCCACCAGAGTGAATACAGAGGGTTCACCACAAGATGTAAACCATTGGCGAGCCTCAAAAACAGGAAGGCCAGATTAGAGTTTGCCAAACGACATCTAAAAAAGCCTTCACAGTTCTGGAACAACATCCTATGGACAGATGAGACCAAGATCAATTTGTACCAGAGTGATGGGAAGAGAAGAGTATGGAGAAGGAAAGGAACTGCTCATGATCCTAAGCATACCACCTCATCAGTGAAGCATGGTGGTGGTAGTGTCATGGCGTGGGCATGTATGGCTGCCAATGGAACTGGTTCTCTTGTATTTATTGATGATGTGACTGCTGACAAAAGCAGCAGGATGAATTCTGAAGTGTTTCGGGCAATATTATCTGCTCATATTCAGCCAAATGCTTCAGAACTCATTGGACGGCGCTTCACAGTGCAGATGGACAATGACCCAAAGCATACTGCAAAAGCAACCAAAGAGTTTTTTAAGGGAAAGGAGTGGAATGTTAAGCAATGACCAAGTCAATCACCGGACCTGAATCCGATTGAGCATGCATTTCACTTGCTGAAGACAAAACTGAAGGGAAAATGCCCCAAGAACAAGCAGGAACTGAAGACAGTTGCAGTAGAGGCCTGGCAGAGCATCACCAGGGATGAAACCCAGCGTCTGGTGATGTCTATGCGATCCAGACTTCAGGCTGTAATTGACAGCAAAGGATTTGCAACCAAGTATTAAAAAGTTAAAGTTTGATTTATGATTATTATTCTGTCCCATTACTTTTGGTCCCTTAACAAGTGGAAGGCACATATGCAAACTGTTGTAATTCCTACACCGTTCACCTGATTTGGATGTAAATACCTTCAAATTAAAGCTGACAGTCTGCAGGTAAAGCACATCTTGTTCGTTTTATTTCAAATCCATTGTGGTGGTGTATAGAGCCAAAAATGTTAGAATTGTGTCGATGTCCCAGTATTTATGAACCTGACTGTATAAAGAAGCAGCTGCAACACTGGAGCTGACAAAGTATAAAGATGGTGCCCACAATCCAGACCCTGATCCACAGGTCAAAGGAATAAGTCCTAGAAGAGATCACAGCACTCCACCGCAATACTAGAAAACCAGTGTTTTATTTTCAAGTCTCCATAAACATGTGAAGTTTCAGCTCCTGGCTTACACTTTGATTACAGGTGTCACGTACGGGAACCTCTCTATTACGTGACCTGGGTGCGACTGCCAAGGGTCGATCTATTTCACGCACTCAATCTATCACGGCCCTACACAAAGGCCTCAGATTGGACCTAGATCACATCCCGACACAGCCTTTCATGCACCCTAACACACTGCCACCATCTATGACATTTAAATTAATACACCAATTAATTAAGGGCTCATAGAAAACACTCCAGCGCCCACTCACTAGCAGGCTCACAGTAGCACAGGCCACACTTATATCAATACACGGTAATGCAAACCGCACTCATACACTTAACAATGGAGGTTACTGGGCTCATTCAGAGTCCATTCTGGTTCTGGGGACAGGAGGATGTGGAACACAACCCAATGTTGATCAGATCCCCAAATTGTGTCCCTGAAAGGTTCCAAATCCCACATTTTTATTCCCCTTTGGCAGAGGGTGGAGCTGAGAGGAGTATCCCTTCCATCCTTGGCCCAGCCTACTGGAATGGTCTTCATTATGATTGAGTGCTCCACCCCTATCCCTCGGTTGGCAAGTATAAAAATGTTTTTTTAATATCTCTTCCCGTCCTCTCTAATGCATTTTCGGGCCCCAAAATGTTTTAATCAGGCCTATTTGATCAGGCTGATTGTTCTGATACCAAATACCAACCACTGTAGGGTTGAGAGTTTCCCATTACACGGGAATGATGACTGTCGGGGGGAATGTTTTGATTCCCTACGATGCCCACATTATACGGAATGCAATTATTACAATAATCAGTAGGCGAGTTGTACCAGAGATTAGTTATCGCTTACGATATATTTTTCTTTTTTGGTAGTCCATCTGAAAAACTTCTAAATGTCTGCTGTGAACCCGTGCCAATACGCCTGACGTGTCCGACATTACCATGAGGCTCTAGCGTCCTGTCAAGGAAACCTCGTTACCACAACTTTTGTTAGCAGAAGTATGCTTATTTGAATCCTATCAAAGGTGAGTGTGTATAGATATAAAAACATACACAGACAATTTATGAGAAAGGTTGTCCATTTCTCACAACAGGTTTGGTTTGCACACCGAAGGTGGGCTTTATATTTATCCCAGTGCACCCTTTGGATGCCTCCAGAGGACAGCATTGAGTTGTACTGTGGTGCCGGGCTCCTGAAACTCTGGTAACAGCCCCTTGGGCTCCTTACTGACCATATTTGCATATTTATAAAATCACTTAGCTTTGGCACATGTATATTATGGACATGCTACTGAAGGTCTAGCAGGACATGTAAAGGGCTCTATATGCTAATACTATCTGACAGAATTCCTTTAAGACCTGGTCCCCCTAAGGGGTGCAGACTGGATGGTATTGGTTGGCACGCTGGCACCAGAATAATAAAGACTTCCATCTTTTTGGTATTGAATTACATTTATGGTTGATGTAGGAATATATAACGAAAACTGACGCAGCATAAGTCTCCCTGCACTGTCCCTATAGTCTCCCTGCATTCTTCCTGCAGTCTCCCTTCACTGTGCCTCTCCAATATTCTTCTATTAATCATTTTCAGCAACAATGTCCCTAGCACATGAGCTCTTGTCACATCTTTCCCTATGCTCAGCTCACAGGACAATGGCGGAGATCGTGCGGTATGAGGGTTTTATAGGGTTGTGACATCACAGGGGATGACTGTCTGCATGGCATTATGGGTGATCTCATGTTCCTGGGTTTCTTACTTTCACTTTGTAACATGCGCAGCTGCCATTTTAAGAAAAAGTGATTCGTTACCATGAAGCACGAAGAAATTAGGATTTGTTGCAAACTTAAGTTTTCCTAAACTTCGGACCGAATTCCATTTCAAATGCTTCGCTTCATTCAACACCAGCTATTATCACCACCTCCCACTTCTATAACCAGGATTTTTTCCCTAATACTTTATTAGGGTGGGTTCACATCAGCATTATGTATTCTGTTATGGCTTTCCGTTATAACATGGTTATAATGGAAAATAACGGTATCCATAAGACGGAAGTCAAAACGGAGGCCTTTAAGAGGCATTCCGTTTTGATTTGTCATAATAGGATCTGTCTGGTTCCCGTTCCGCAAGACAGAAAACAAAATCCTGTCGACAGGACTTTTTTGTCCGTTCTGCATAACGGGAACCAGACAGATCCGTTATGATTTCCATAGACTTCAATTATGACGGAAAGTGAAACGGAATGCCTTTTAAAGGCTTCCGTTTTGCATTCCGTCATAATACAAGTCTATGGGCAGCATCACGAATCCATCCTGGTTTCCGTTATACAGGACTGGACTCCTGCATAATGGATCCACTATGCTGCCCATAGACTCGTATTATGAAGGATAAAAACGGAATGCCTCTTAAAGGCTTCCGTTTTGACTTCCGTCTTATGGATTCCGTTATTTTCCGTTATAATCATGTTATAACGGAAAGCCATAATGGAATACATAATGCTGATGTGAACCCACCCTTACTCCAAAACGTTCTCCAAGTTCTACGAGGCTAAGGCTTGCTTCACATCTGCGTATATCATTCCAGCAGGCTGTTCTGTCAGAGAACACCCTGCCGGAATGAACAGGATCGGGAGCTGCCTGATGGGAACGGAATGTCCACCAGCCCCATTAAAGTATAATGGGGTCCGGCTGACAAGCGGAGAACTCACCAGACACAAACTGCTGCATGCTGTGGTTTGTGTCCAGACGATCCTCCGCTTGCCTGCCGAAACACGCTACCACAGATGTGAAGGTAGCCTAACCTCTCCAGTCTACAAACAGATTGTCCAAAAGATAAAAAAAAACATGGTTGCTTTTGTCCAAAAACAGCACCACACCTGTCAATGGGTTACAGCCTGGGTAATAGGAACAATCCTTTTACACCTTGCTGCACTGACTGGGGATCCAAATTGCCATTATACAGCTCTGTAATTCCAGCAAACCGTTCTTGTTATTGGGGTGCAAGTGCTGTGTGATACAGTCATTAACAGGGATTATTACAGGGGGATATTTCTACAGTATGTCTTATTTGCCCTTGTGCGGTGTTCTTATATGTTGTAAAGCCCTTTTTGCTGTGTATTAGTGGCAAAAGAAAAATATATTTTCCCTTATGCGGTCAGTGATACATTCTAAAGCCCTGTTTGCCGTGTATTAGTGGCAAAATAAAAATAAATTCGAGTTCAGCGTTGCACTTATCTGTTGAAAAGCCTTTTGTGTTGTGTAAAAGTTGAAAAAAAGTAGTGCATAATTGCCGTTCAGCGGTGCAGTGATGTATTCTAAAGCCCTGTTTGCCGTGTATTAGTGGCGAAATAAAAATATATTCACCGTTCAGCGTTGCACTTATCTGTTGAAAAGCCTTTTGTGTTGTGTAAAAGTAGAAAAATATGGGGCCTAATTGCTGTTCAGCTCTGCAGTGATATATTCTTAAAGCCCTGTTTGCCGTGTGTTCAGCGTGACACTTATCTGTTGAAAAGACTTTTGTGTTGTGTAAAAGTAGAAAAAAATTAGGGCCTAATTGCCATTCAGCGGTGCAGTGATATGTTCTAAAGCCCTGGTTGCCGTGTATTAGTGGCGAAATAAAAAATATTTGATCTAATATTTGATTATTTGATCTAACAGTATGTCAGACAGAGAAGTGCCAGGCCCTGCACAGGGGAGTGGCAGAGGCCTAAATGTTTCTGGCGCAGGCAGAGGTCGCAGCAGAGTAAGGGGGCGTGGCAGCAGGGGTCGCAGCCAGAGGGCTGAGCTCCTGGTGTCATCTAGCGGTCGTGTCTTGACCAGCAACCCAGCTGTTCTTGAATGGTTGACTCGGTCATCCACTCCGTCCCAAGTGACATCAGACACCCCCAGCCAAGAGTCGGTGGGTTCCTCTGACACAACACTTAGTTGGCATGGCCCAGGAGCAGACCCTGTGCCCCCACCTGTCCTGAACATTCCTCTGTCATTTTCAGTTCCCTCAGCATGAGAAGCAGGGGCAGGGGCGTAACTACCATAGCGGCAGACCATGTGACTGCTATGGGGCCCAGGGCCAGAGGGGGCCCAGTTGGGATCATCTCCTCTTCTACTGGAGGTGAAAACTCGGTCAGGACTCTACCCTCTAAAGGAACAACTTTTAGTAAATGAAGCAGTGAAAAAATGGCCCAAGGATCATTGAAAAGGTGTTAGGCAGAAACCCATCTGTCCTGTTTGGGGGGCCTGGTTCGCTCCTTGCTATGGGGCCCTTACTTCTCTATGTAAGCCACTGGCGAGTAGTATTATATTCCCTTGGCTCAGCTCCACTTTTCAGCAAGGACAAGCTACCAGACGACAATCAGCAGCTACTGTCCAGCCAAGATGTGGAGGAGACATCCGCCGCTTTATTCGCTAGGCGGGCAAGTAGTGATGAGAAGAGTGTCATGGGAGCTGGTGTTGCGATTAGTTAGGCTTCTGATCCAGAGACGGTTGAGGAGGACATCAATGACGTGCAGACAGTCCTCAATGATGATGATGTAGCTGATTGCACTTGGGAGCCGGGTGACGAAGTGGCTTCATCATCATCGGGAGAAGAGTGTGGCAGCTTGCCCGTGAGCCAGCAGTGGAGCCAGCAAGTCGCTAGCGTGGCCGGGAGTCAGCAGACTGGTAGCAGTGGGAGGTCAATAGCCAAACGTGCCTGGGGTAGACCACCCGCTTCGCGGGAGCCTGCCTGCCCCGGAAGTATTGGTGCAGCGGTTCACAGAGGCATCGACGGTAGCAGTCAGTCAGTGCATAGCGTTGGGGGTAAAATCACCTACTTGGCGGTGTGGCAGTTTTTGTTAAGCCGCCAGAAGAGGTGAACGTGGACATATGTAGAATCTGTGGGCAGAAGGTGAAGTGTGACCAGGGCGATAATGTTGGCACCACGGCCCTGCATCAACATATGCAGCATCGCCATAAAGTGGCCTGGGAGAACCGTGGCTCTGATGTGGTGGTCCAGCCTGCCACAGCAACCGCTGTGGCACGCACCCGGTTTCAGGCAGTCAAGGCTCCACCACCTCAGCCAAAGGGAGCTGTCTGTCCTTCCCATCATCTGCTGGTCCTGATGCTCCTGATCCTCCTCATCACTCGTTCCATCAGCAATTGATCACCGAAGCGATTGCCAAGAGACAACAGTATGTGTGCACTCATCCAACGGTGCAGAAGCTGAATGTGCTCCTGTCCAAGTTGCTGGTGCTGCAGTCCCTCCCTTTCCATGTGGTGGACTCTGCACCTTTCAGAGAACTGATGGCTTGTGCTGCGCCGAGGTGGAGAGTCTCAAGCTGTCATTTCTTCGCCAAAAAGGCAGTACCATCCCTGCACACATATGTAGAACAGAAGGTGGGCCAGTCCTTCAGCCTGTTGGTTTCTGCCAAAGTGCACGGCAGCGCCGACGTGTGCAGCTGTAACTACGGTCAGGGACAATACATGTCCTTTACGGCCCACTGGGTGAATGTGGTTCCTGCACAGCCACACCAGCAACTTGGCCAGGTGACACCGCTTCCGCCTCCACATTGCCATGCCGTTGGTCAAGCGAAAATGTCCGCCTCTGCCTCCACTGCAGGGACAATTCACAGTGCCCCTCCAGCATACCACATGTGCAGGGCACGCGGGGTCACGCTGTTCTGCACCTCGTTTGCCTGGGCAAACGGAGTCACACAGGGGAGGAACTGTTTTGTGTCCTTCAGCAAGAAATCGAATCCTGGCTTTCTCCGCGATAACTGAAAATCAGAACCATGGTGAATAACAACGGGAAGAACATTGTGTTGGAGCTGCGGCAGACGTGTTCAATCTGGTTATCAAGCGGTTTCTGAAGTTTTTCACCCATCTGCAAGACATCATAAAAATGGCCAGAAAACTTTGCATGCATTTCAGCCACTCGTACACCGCAAAGCACACCCTCCTTGAGCTGCAGTGGCAGAATGGCATCCCCCAACTTAGGCTGATATGCGAAGTCTCCACCCGTTGGAATTCCACCCTCCATATGTTGGACCGACTATACGAGCAGAGAAAGGCCATAAATGATTTCCTGATGATCCAAGTGGACAGGAGTACTTCCCTGTGTAACTTCGATGTCAGCCAGTGGCAGCTCATGCGTTAAACGGGCCGTTTGCTCAGGCCCTTTGAGGAGGCCACGTTATTTGTCAGTCGCCAGGACTATGGGATGAACAATGTCATTCCACTGCTTCATGTCCTGGAACAGATGCTGGTAAATCTGGCTGGTCAGGGGACTGGAGACATGGTGCCTAGATCTCACGGCCACATGAGCCCTGTGGGGGCTGAACTGGAGAAGGAGGAAGAGGACATTGGAGCAGAAGCAATGTGTAGCGAAATGGGTGGTTTTTCTACACAGGTGACAGGAGAGGAGGAGCAGGACCAGCCAGAGGAGCTACATGGCGATGAGGCAGAGGACCCAGACACACCGTGGCAATATGCAGAGGAGATGGAGGTAGGGAGTCCCTCCGAGTCACTTGCGCAAATGGCCCGCTGCATGCTCACTTGCTTGGGTAGTGACAGCCGAATTGTCACCATTCGGCAGAAGGATGACCTCTGGCTCTCCACCTTGTTGGACCCTCGCTACCAGTCCAAAATTGGGGCCTTTTTTACACCCGCTGAGAGGAAGGACAAACTGAACTACTAGAGAGATCCTTTGTAGTCAGTTGGCCGCTGCCTATCTGCGCCATCGTCCATCCTCTCGCAGGTCTGACCCGGGTGGCCCTCTGCGCTCATGTTCCACTGCCATGGCTGCTGGGGAGGGGTGGGGTGGCAGGAGCAGTACCAGCTCCATCAGCAGCAGCCTGAGTCTAGAGTCGTTGATGAGCAGCTTTCTTCACCCGCATAGTGAAGAAACTACTCACCAGCAGCATCTAGACTTGGAGCAGAACCTGAACCAGCAGGTGGTGGCATACTTGGAGTGCACCCTGCCACCCCACATTGAAGATCCGCTGGACTACTGGGCAGCCAAACTGGATTTGTGACCGCAACTGGCAGAGTTTGCCCTGGAAAAGCTGTCCTGCCAGGCCGGTACTGTGGCATCAGAGCGGGTGCTTAGTGCGGCGGGGGCCATAGTTACACCAAAAAGAAATCACCTCCACATTATGTCATCTTGCCACTCTGTGGCCTCCTCATGCTGCTGACAGCTCCACACTATGTCACCTTGCCACTGTGTGGCCTCCTTATGCTGCTGCCACCTCCACACTATGTCACCTTGCCACTCTGTGGTTTCATGCTGCTGCTACCTCCACACTTTGTCACCTTGCCACTCTGTGGCTCCCTGATGCTGCTGCTTCCTCCACACTAGGTCACCTTGCCACTCTGTGGTCTCCTCATGCTGCTGCCACCTCCACACTATGTAACCTTGCCACTCTGTGGCCTCCTGATGCTGCCACCACCTCCACAGTGTCCTTGTGCCACTTTGTGGCCTTCTCCTGATGCTGCCACCACCTCCAGACTCTGTCATTGGGCCACTCTGTGGTCTCCTCATGCTGCTTCCATCTCACCACTATGTCATAGAGCCACTCTGTGGACTTCTCATGCTGTTCCCACCCTCCCCACTTCATGACTGGTATACTATTTAGCCTTTTTGGCCTGGCTGACATCATCATTTGACCCTTCTGATCTGTCAGAAGGAAGGAAAAATGAGACGCACAACGGATCCTGTCTGTGTAGCAGCTCTAAGGCCTGTATGGTCCCATCAGAATTGGCTTGTGATTTGGTAGCCAAAAGCAGGAGTGGGTACAAAACACAGAAAACATGCAAATATTCTATTCACGTGTCATCTCTGTTTTGGATTCACTCGTGGGCATTAGCAATACTAATGGATTACTGACCAATTACTGACCGAATGAAGGCAGATGCTCAACAGACAGCACCTGTTTTTTGTGGGTTATTGTTCTGACGGATCAGAGGAAGGGTAAAATAATCAGTGACGTCAACACAGACTTACTGCTGACACCCTCTCCACTCTGTCGGGGGGGCTCTACTTGTATAAGCGTTTAATAGAACAGGTTCTGCAGACATCTATGTGGAATCAGCTGACGACGGTGTGAAAGGAGTGTGCTTCTTCTTGGCGCTAACATCGACCTGTAAGGCTGAGATTATACTTGAGTTATTTGGTCAGTGTTGACCCGTGACTGCCGAAATAAGTGAAGTGTGCAGTGATTCTAAGCGCGACGCCTGTCATCTGCATGTCATACGGACTCACAGTATTATTTCACTACCACAGCAGACTCCTTATGCGTTTTACTGCAAGGCACAGTGTTCTACACCGCTATACAGGCTCTATGCCACCAGGAAAAAGCTGTTTGTAACATAATTTGCCGCAAATACATTCGTATCAAACCACATTTTTTCCCAAAAATTTTGCGAATCTGCAAATTGAATTTTTTTAAAATTCGCTCATATCTAGTAATGAGTTTTGACCAAATATGGTAAAAGGTTATTATGAAACAATTGACCAATGTGCCCTTTTAGATGAGTTGTCCGAACCTTCACGGACTGGGTCACGTATCCGAGTTCTAAGCTCAGATGGGCAACTGAGTGAAAACAAAGACACGTGAGAACTGAATTATCTTTGCCTTATCTCGGCCTTCTACTCAGGTAATAGAAGTTGGGTGACAACCACTAAGGGTGGTTATTAGGGTAGGTTCATTTCACCATTTTGCTCTCCGTTCTTCTCATCTGTCAGAAGAACAGAAAGCAAATAAAAATAAAAATAGATCCTTTATTTTGAGCATCCGTTATGCACATTTGCATCCATTTTAGCCATTTCTGTCTGAGATACGTTATTTTAGTCCTTTTTGGAGGACTTTTTCTTCCTTCCGAAATAACGGATCTCAGACACAAAGGCTAAAACAGATGCAAAGTGAGCATAACGGATGCTTTTAATAAAGGATCAGTTTTTATTGTTTTTTTTATTGTTTTTGGTGTTCTATTCTCTTGATGGATCAAAAGAACGGAAAATGAAAAGGTGATGCGAACCTAACAGTACTCGTAGGCATTATCTCCCAGCTTTACACAGAGCTTAATTTGCATATAAATCTGCACTGCATTTCTATATATAGTTAAGTCCAGCGCTCCCTCCTTTCTTCTATTGCTTTATTGGTGTGTCAGTCTTTACCTAAGTTCTAGAATTATATTCCAAAGTGTTTAGGATGAGAAGTACAGTCCAGGAAACAGTCCACAATGAATTTCCATTGAACATTTTTTTTTGTATAATTGTTTTTACCAAATCTCTCTGATTTGTTTGACTATTTTAAGCAATTTTCTTCTATCAAATACAATGTGGCCATTTTTTCCCCTCCTGACTATTATCCAGTAATGCTTGGCACAGCTTTACCCACTTTAACCCAGTAAACATATTTAAAAGCCTTCGTAAACCTGCAGCGTATTGCAACGACACCTACGAAACACCTAACACCTATTTAATTTCATAGCTTGTAACATAAATGTTTGAGAAGAAAATAAAAACATAAAAATTACACCTTTGGAATTGTGCTAGACTTCCATTCCATGAAGGCGTAGTGAAAGGTTTGTGTAAGTCAGTGTGAAGGTAATGTACGTGTGTGGGCTCAGTCTTATATCGATTCTTGCTGCCAATTAAATTATGCTTTTTTTGCCTTAAAAAATTGGACATCTTACATTTTATTAAAGGGAAAAACACTATTTTGAAAATAATCTGAGACAAAACAGTAGAAAACAGTAATGAAACCCCAATAATTTGCTATCTTTCAACCCCTGTAAAAAAAAAAAGGCAATGTCCCCCAAAAAGTGCAATAGGGAAGTTGTCTATTGGAAAAAGAATGGCACTGATGTCTCTTAACTCTCAAAGCCAAACGGTCCTGCAACAGGTAGCACTACTTACTGCTCCATGGTGAAGTTTAGGGAGACTTTCTGTGCCCTAAGGTCTACTCAGCTGTTCTTTAAAAATGCCCCCAGACCTCATGAACTGGATAGCTCTACGAGTCAAGGAGTTTAAGGAGGGTAATGATAATCACAAATAAATCTTACATTCAATCCTTGGTGCAATAAAACATGCATGTTTATCATCACTGAGAGAAAAAGATATTGGAAAAAATATTACAAAAATCATATAAATCAAATGCTAATACAGATGTGTCCTTCTGTACCTTTTCACTTGGCTCAATACATCTTGCGATGTGTGTCACGAGATTACAATTTTTTTTAACAAAAACATAATTTTAAGATACTGTGTCACAAGATGTCTATGCTTTATGAATCTATGTGTGGCCACCCAGTGGTTATGATGTGAATTGCAGCCTGTCATCAGTTTTGAGTTCCTGACCAAATTTAAGCAAAGATAAGGATGGGCACATGGGTAGGTATGTCAAAATGATGCCTAAAAACATCTACAGTATTGACTTAGCCTAAAATAGAGCTCTTTGCCCGAAATAGTGTGAAAAAGATGGGCAGAAGTACCAAGCCAAGCGCTGTCTCGACTATTTCCATTGGCCCCATAAAAATGAATGGGAGCACACCTTACTTGAACAGCCACCTCTTCCATACACTTTAATGGGGCTGACAGACATAGATGAGCCAGCTTGGCTATTTTCAGCTGCCCCATAGAAATAAATGGAGGGCGGCCACGCATGTGAAGTGTGCCCTACTTCACTTTGCCCTGCTCAGTTTAAGAGATAGGTGCGAGTCTCAGAGGTGGACCTGCACCTATCAGACATTTGAGACATATATTAGCAATATGCCCCTATTGTCTGAGATGGGAATACCCTTTTAACTGGCTGAGGGACCTTTTTCTTCTT
The DNA here is from genome assembly GCF_905171765.1 of Bufo bufo. Taxonomy (NCBI): domain Eukaryota; kingdom Metazoa; phylum Chordata; class Amphibia; order Anura; family Bufonidae; genus Bufo; species Bufo bufo. Next base: position 535,963,662 of record NC_053393.1, on the reverse strand, counting down.
GTGGACAGCGCCTAGTTGGTATAAGGAGTCTTACCGGCCATGGGGAAAAAAAAATCCAAATCCAAAAAATCTCTCTTTTAACTGAAAGAAAAGAAAACGGTGTCTTGTTCCACCAGTTGGAAGGTAGGTATCCTGTAAGTCAATGTTCAAATGTTTAAACAGGGGCTGAGACCCAGTTTGGGATTATAGCCACCTCAACTGCATACAGGTGTTACAGGGAGATTGCATCATTGCAGAGCAGAGGGAACTGGGTTCACTGGTTGAGAAGCTTTTGTCAGGATCCGGGGGTCACTATTTCTCCTTTTGGTGAGTGCCTAGTAGGTGTAAGGAGTCTTATAAGCCATGCAATACTCCTGTGGCAAAATGTTTTGCAAATTAGCTCTCTTTCCAAAAAGAAAAGAAACCTGAACCTCTGGTTCCTCCAGCTGGAAGGTGGCTATAAGTCAATGTTCGACCTTTTAAACCGGGGTTGCAACATAATTTAGGATCATAGCCAAGCCAGTTCTTCTTCTGCAGGCGGGTGTTTTGGTGGGATTGTCCACCAGCAGTGCAGGACTGTATATGTTTTTGACGTAGTTGTTTTGGAATGAATATGTGTTTTATACATTTGTATCCAGTCTCGTCAATCCTCTGTGAGCTAAAGACATCAGAGGCGCTCGAAACCGGATTCATGTAAATTTCCCAAGTTTTTAACAGTTAATATTTTATGTTTCGATTTTAATGATTAAATATTGAAACAATGTTGCACCTTTTTTATTTTTATATCTGTAGCCAACTCCAATCAAAAATTTCATTTCCAAAAAGTGCAATATTTTTGTGTCTTTTTGTTAAAATCATCAACTGAAAAGTCTTAATCATTCAGATCTGCATGTGACAATCTCCCTGCTTCAGTAAAGCCTCCTTCGGTGGATTTTTATGTTCTTTCCTTGTATCCCGGCAACTACTCTCCGCTGCCCGCATCCTCCCCCACATGGAATTAACTATTTGATTGTAAGGAGAGGAGAGCTAATATGCATGAAGTGCACTGACATTTCTAATTGTATGCTGACATTCAGACTCCCAGATCTGTCCCATAAGCTTTCATTTACAGCCCAGTAGTAATGCCATTAACCGTACAGAAGGCGCGGAATCCCTGCCATTCGTACAATGTACAGACTGTACATAATGCAGTAGATTAATAACCCCTAATCCAAAAAAGGAAGGAAAAAAAAATATAAAAAAATCAATTAAAGTGGCAAACCAGCACTCATTAAATACCTCTCGCCGATCCATTCAGTGGAAGGTCTTATCCATTAAATATGCTCTCCAGGGCACAACAGATCATTTTTAAGGCATCAAATGGTCCTAAGTCCATTATTGAGCTATTGAATGTACTCGTTCTGAATCTGTTAAGCTGATACAAACCTATTATTAGAGTCTGTTACTTTCTGAGAGGGCTGGAACAATCAGGTAACAGTACTGGTGGCTCCGGCGCATGTGGACGATATTGATAATAGTAATCGGAATGTGTTTCTTCCAGTTATTTGCCTCCAGAAATTGTATGTTTCACAATAGCTGTTTTTCCCAGTTCTTTGACATGAATGGAAACCCTAAGTTTGGACTGCTAGCTAACAGCGCGAGGTGGGAGTAAGCATGTGGGCTGTCATGTGGGTGGTCTTCAGACTATGGATATGATTATGGTAGTAACATACACAAGACATGGAGGAGATAGGAGCATCAGCTGTGCAAAGCCAAAGAAAATTGGCTGATTTAGGTTGAAAGTTTAAGTATTGGGAAACCCCTTCAGGACCAGGCCACTCTTAATTTTACTTCCTAGAGCCATAACTTTTTTATTTTTCTATTCACATAGCCATATGAGGGCTTGTTTTTTGTACTTTCTTATGGCACCATTTACTGTTGCATACGATGTAGAGGGAAGCTGGAAAAAAATGGCAAATGGGGTGGACGATCTGTAATTTTTATTGATACCATTTTGAACTGTCTATGACTTTTATCCCATATGGGATAGATATTTTTAATATATTATAACAGTATAAGTGTTTTTGCACAGTTTATTTTTTGACTTATTTATAAAAATTTTGGGAAAAGGGGGATTAGATTTTTTTTATATTTTTTAAAACTCTTTTCTTTCTTTTACACTTTTTAATAGTTCCTCTAGAGATCTTGAACAAGCAATCATTAGATTGCTTCTCTCATAGACTCATTAGAATTGGAATCTATGAGCATTTCACTATGTTTCTATGGAGCCCTGCCATAGGCAGGGTCTTTATAGGAACCTATCTGCGACAGCCTTGGATCATTCAGGAGGACATACACTGCTGCACACATAATCCAGCTTCCCTGATCTCCACTAAGGGTAGCTGTTGCATGCCCAGAAGTGCATGCTTCCAGGTTTTTGAGCTCCCAGATGCGATGGTCAATTTGACCACAGCATCTGAGGGCTTAAATGTGTGCTATCGATGTTTAAAACAGCAGGCACCCAGTGGCTATGGCACCCGCTGTGCTTGCAAGTGGTGGACATATTTCAATACCAGATTTCCACTGTAAATTTACATTGAGCACTCGGGAAGGGGTTAAAGGGGTTCTGAAGGACTCAAATATTGAGGACCATTCATCAGGTGTTGGAAGGTGTCATGGGGCTTGGGCATCTTTCTTGGCCTGTGGCCTTGATCAGTGGGGGTGCTGGGAGTTGGACCTCCATTGATCGGATATTGATGGTCATAGCACCAGCACCCCTGCCAATCAGTTGTTGGAAAGGGCCACTGTGGGCGATCTCTGCAGAATCTTCTTTGGACCATTACTTCATGTCCATTGGTGAAATGGCCTTTCTGCAGCTCAGTCCCATTCAACTGAATGGGCTTGAGCTGCAATACCAAACTCAGCCACTAGACAAGTGTACGGCGCTGTGCTTGGTGAACAATGAAAAAGCCACAGAGCTCGTCTGAGTGATGCAGCCCCATGAAAGAGCTTATTGACAGGGGTGCAGGGAGTCAGACCCCCATTTGATCTGATATTGATGACCTATCCTGAGGATAAGTCATAAATATTTGAGTCCTGGACAACTGCTTTAAGGCAAAGGAATACCTATGAGCTTGTGGAAATGTTGTTATTACCTGGGACAGAGAGGCATTTTATAATTTTTCTGTAAATGCATTCAGCAAATGAAAGAATCTGGGCTTAGTGTACTGTGGTTGTCCACGTCTTCTCCATATCATGCTCTCATCTGATATGATCTGCTGATCCCTACAGGTAAGGCTGTTGAAGCCCCAGTTAACTGCTGGTGACCACGTTTCTCCTGCAGGAATAATATATTATTACTTTTATATAAATGGGTAGGGGTATGCTAAATCGGCCAGATCAGGATTCGGACTCTGGAGTTCTCTTGGCATAATACTGTAAAAGTAGTTGCCAGCATATGCCACTAACTTCCATTAAAGGGGAACTCCTGTGCCAACGCTCCCCAGGTCCCTTCTGCTCTACACTTCCTAATGCCGGTTTGAGATACAAGAAATGGCAGGAAATTAGGCGGATCGCCACTGTAGTCATTGATTGGAATAGCAGTGGTGGAGCATCAGTGAGGGTAATGCCTCATGTATTTATTTTTTTAAGTCCATAATGCTATTTATCAATAGAGTTGATACATATCCATCTCCAGTTAGCTCCCCCTAGTGCTGCAGCAGGTATGCAGAATTATACCATTTATTAAATCATAAAAACAGAGTTTTACAATGCAGATATATTATGAAATTAATCAGCACAGAATTGTGAACCTAAACTCAGATGGCAGACATTACCTATAATTGTAGTAGTAGGTGTACATTAGGCAGAGTTCTCAGTGGAGTCCATCCAGAGTTTGGCTAAGTAGCCCTATGACTATTGTGCATGCCCCTAGAATTAGAATCAAAGCAGAAGGTGAGGTCAGACATGGCGGAAAAAAATCCACAGCAAATTTGTTGCAAATTTAATGTATTCGATATGGAGATTTTGTGTGGATTTTCCAAGTTTCGCTCTTAGCATTGAGAAGGGGAACATTTCCAGCAGAAAGCTGTTCTACATGTGAATAGGGTTCCGATAGTTGGGTTGCAATCAGTTATACTTGCCTATTGTGTATCAGGGGTGGAAGTCAGGCAAGGTAATCTGTATCCCAGATGCTGCGAATCATAGCCGCAGTCACATGATGCTACTTCAATGCCTCAGTAACTGTCCACCAACGACAAGGCGATCTCCTTATGACAGGAACCTACAATAAATACTGCCTTCTCTGGTGCCGTACCTTTTCTACCAGCATTTATTGGAGGCCGTTTGGCACTAGAGGAGGTAGTATTTAGTGTAGGTTCCTGTCCTAAAGAGATCGTCTTGTCGTTGGCGGACAGGCAAAAAACATTTTGTACAAAATGTATTTGCCAATAATCTCACATTTATAAAGTAGCATTAGCACATTTTCTATAGTGAGTAGGCACTATTGTATTTACTTTATTATTTCTATTTGTAGAGTGCTGTTGCATTGTGTTTGTTTTTGCTTTTGTGCTTCCAGCCACGGCAACGGGCACCTGCGCACTGGGATGTGCTGACTAACCCCCACTTTTTTCTTTACTTGACTACATTGCACTGAACCAATGCACCACCCTTCATTCTCAATTTTGTGGGGTCCTGGCAGTTGGATCACCACTGATCAGAAAGTAATGGCACTTTCAATGATGGAAAACCCTAGATAATAAATAGGACGCCACCTGCAGGAACCTTAGTGCTATTACAGGATGCAAATTGTTTGTTACAGGTAAGTGCACTTATTGCTTTACATTACAGACGTCTCCTCGCTTCCATCGACAATTCCACCTTCTTCTTTTAAAGTCCCATTAAACAGGAAAGAACTGCTTAACGACTCATACATCAGCCGCTTTACTTCAACCATTTTCCTGCATCACCGATATCAGCACTTCTATAATTTCCTGCATTGACTTTCACGCAGTGCAAATGAGGGTTGTAATTAGCAAGTGAATGCATTCTATAGACGACGAGACCGGGTGTTTCCTCTTGGCATCAGGATTTAAGACACAAAAAGCTTTTCAATTTTTTTTTTTCTTCTCTTTTTGGCTTGGAATCAATGCCCTTTCAAGCTTTTCGACAGTCAGCGTCGGCTTTCGAGATCTCTTCTGAGGAACAGACTCAGAAGCAGAGTGACACATTTAACGTACATTTTGATTATTTTTAAATTTTGCATTAAATCTCGGCTTTTTATTATGCCGTAGGTGTTCAGTAAATGATCACAAAAATGTTGCAAAAAAAAATAAAAAATATCAGCTTTTTAGACGTTAATGCGATGATGGCTGTGTTATTACCAGCCTAATGATAATCCAATGTTCACAAGAATACATAGGTGTCACGCAGAGAGAGCAATGATCTGATTCTCGTTTTGACTGCAGGCGAAGAATATCGCATCAAAGCAATAAATTTCACGAGACTATTCCCAAATTTAAAACCCTTAAGGGAAATGGCTTTTACGGTTCAGCAGGTTTTAAAGGGTTGCTCTAACTTTTTCTTTTTGCAACCAGGAAATTAATGGCCCTTTTACATCAGATTGGAATTAAGTGGCTGTTGTTGAATAAAAGTTTTTGTAATTTTTTTTACTCTCTTCCATAGAGTCCCGCTCATTGCATTCGCCATGGGAAATGTTTATTACCTGCTATGATTGTAAAACAGGCGTTGGCTTCTCTGCGTTCATTGCTATGTAAAATTGTTTTTCTTTAGGTCGTGTGCAATTGAGTTGGATTGTAATCAACCTTCACTTTGCACAGAGTGAAACCTATTCAGTCTAATGTCAGTGAGAATTAGTTTTTTTCCAGGCAGATGTAGAACGAACAAGCGAGCTGGTACGGCTCTCTGGAGATTTTTAACAGACAAATATAGGGAGAGGGGAAAAAAGCGTCAACGATTAATTGGGATTTCTCTTATCTACTTGAGCATATAGCTTTAGTGAAGGCTAAACAAAAATCATTTGGCTTTCTTTCAATCTCGCATTAGATGCACTGGTGCAATGAACCTGCACGTCAATAGACTTTTTTTTTTTCTAAACTTTCAATTGTGGGATAAAAGAACGAATTCTAGGATGCAGACGACTGCACATTTTTAAAGGTAAATGTCACCGAAAGCTTATAGAGAATCTAGATGACAATGGCAAAGAAGAAAGTGATGGCAAACGGCTCAGAGATGGGCTACAGAGGGTTGCCACTGTGCAAATTCGAAACATAATGCTTTTGAATATTTTTATAAAGTGATTATATTTTATACAGTGGTGAATGGTTTGTGTGCTGGCACACGGTAGGGTACTTCTTTGGCGCCAAAGAAGTACCCTACCGTGTGCCAGCACACAAACCATTCACCACTTCCTCCACAGTCCCTAGGAGTTTTTGGCAACTCCATCCAAAGGGACCGAACGGGTACTGGCAGCACCGACCCACTTCTCTCAGTGCATCTGCCCCTACGGACGTTGTGCTTACACACGCGCAACACCGAAAAGGTGAGCATACTGCATCCATCTCACTATACCGAACTATCATTACCTCCACCCTATGAGCGCCTCTCCCCATTTCTTTTCTCTTGCCATAATTGCTATATTTTATACCGGGAAACAATGGAAATAAAATGGTATAAAAATGGTATTTCCCATTGTAGTTACACAGAGCTCTTCAGGCAGGGGTGGTCAGCCATGCATATTTGTAGGGGACTCCATTCCATTCATGGGCCACCCATCCTATTCAATGCCCTGCTTCCTTCAGATTTAATTTTCCTATAAGCGTATATTCATAGGTGGCAGATTTGTTGTAGAAATTTCTACAGTACATGTTCCCCAATTGGATGAATAGGGCAATCACAGAAAACCAAAAATTCACACTTAGGCCTCATGCACATGGTGCATATTACAAATGACATTTTCTAAATCTTATCTATCATGTGCAGAAATATTTAGCTCATAAACTGACCTGCGGTGTGAATTCTGAAATCCATAGCATGCCAATCGTTTGCAATGCAAAGGGTGAAATCTGGGGCAATTCCACATTAATATCCGCATGTGCCATTAATGTCTAGGGGACAGTTGGAAACCTCTTATTGGGCAATTTTAGTATAGTCCAGTCATATGTGGCCGGTTCCGAGTACTGGAGGTTTTTAAGCACGAATAGCAAATTTTAATTGTGCGAATATCGGCACTTCGAGAATTCGCGAATATTTAGAATATAGCGCTATATATTCGTAAATTCGAATATTCATATTTTTTCCCACAGTACACATGATCCCTTACCGCTTCTAGCTTGTGGGCCAATGAGAAGGCTGCAAGAGCTTAGCAACTTCCCTAGCAACCAATAGGAAAGTTGCCTACCCCTTACTATATAAGAAACTTCCCATCAGCTATTTTGTGTTGTTTTATGCAGTTGTGAGAGAGAGAGGAGTGTGATCTTTGTGTTGTGCTGAATTCCTGTGACTTCTGATACCTCATATATATAATCTAGATAGTATAGGTTAGTGAGTGAATAGTGTAGCTGATAGGGTCCAGTGTAGGGTGTTAGGGACATTATATAGTTACCTCATATTGCAGCGTCCCACTACGTGTGTGTGTGTGGGCACTGCTTAAAAGCACTTTTTACTTTATTAAAAGCACTAGGTTGTAATGTATGATTTTATGTGTATGTATCTGTAAAATCCCTGTTACCGGGCAGATTAGGTGCAATTTATACATCCCACCACTAGATGGGGATAAAGTTCAGGTCTTATATATACCTAGGTCAGGCCTAGTGAGGCAGATCAGAGGTTTAGTTGGAAAAATGTAGTTAGAGAAGAGAGCAGATCTGAGGGAGTCAGATCAGATTAGTGGGAGGAAAGGTAGAGTGAAGACTTCATGACACAGATTAGTGAGTGGAGCCAACTTCTCTAGGAGGTGATACCCAGATGTGAGGCGCAGAAGAGCGTTTTCCTTCTGTGGCCGGACTATAGACTTGCATCCCTGACCAGTAGGAAAAGAGTTTGCCTCCCTGAAAAAGAAACAAGCATTCCTAGGAATCATCGGTGATAAGAGCCATTATTGAGGGCCACAGATACCTTTGCATGGTGGAGGTTTATAGCTTCTGGCAGCCACAGCAAACTTCTGAGAGACAGTCGAGTTTTCCTGACTAAAATATTCAGCTTGTAGGGAAAGGACAAGGAATAGGATCCAACACATCTAAAGGAACCAAGTACACCTAACCCACTGCTCCAAAGCCACGAAACCTAAACAGCCTAAAGCAGTGGATTTGCAGAATTAACTCTGTACCATCTAAAGACTGCATAATTGTACTGCTGCAACCAAAAGACATCCACTGTCTACCTCATTATTACTACCTATGGTTGTACCACCATTAACGGTACTGGCGTCACGACAAAAAACATCCAGGGACTCAGCCGCAACAAGCACCCCTAACATCAAGGGCACCTTAACCACCATCTTGGCTGATGCTTCCTACCACAGAGCGTGCCCCGGAGGATTTCGTGCTGTCCACCTCAACACTGTGCTGCCAACCCAGGGAGGCTATCTGCTAACCATGAGTAAACTGATGAACTGTGTGTTATATTATCTGGCCCCTCATCGGCCCACCGTGCACCTCACGTGTTGCCCCTGCGACTGGCTGGCTGCAATATATATAATCCAGATACTTAGTGTTAGATAGTCAGTGTAGGTTAGTGAGTGAATAGTGTAGCTGATAGGGTCCCGTGCAGGGTGTAGTGTAGGTTAGATAGAGATATAGTATAGTGTAGGCTTTTTCTGTCTGTTTAGTCTGTGGGGGAAAAAAATAGTTTCTGTGTTTAGTGTTTTAGGGTTTCATGTTGGTAGTGATTAGTGTCAGCGTCCTTTGTCTGTGAAAAAAAAAAAAAGTATTTTTCTGTGTTTTAGGGTTAGTGTTTTAGGGTTTTGTGTGGGTAGTAATTAGTGTTTCATCGTCTTTTGTCTGAAAAAAACACACAAAAAAGTATTTTTCTGTGTTTTAGGGTTAGTGTTTTAAAGTTTCGTGTGAGTAGTGATTAGTGTCATCGTCTTTTGTCTGTGGAAAAAAAAAAAAAAACACAACCAAAAAAAGTCTTTTTCTGTGTTTTAGGGTTTCGTGTGGGTAGTGATTAGTGTCAGCGTCTTTTTTCTGTGAAAAAAAACCCCCCAAAAAGTATTTTTCTGTGTTTTAGGGTTTTGTGTATATTTTATTTAACCTTTTCTGCCCCATTGTCCCCAACCCAATAAAGTTAGCATAAATTCCCTCATATATTTCCTTATATATTTTTTTTGTATATAAAAACACATCATGAGTGCATGTGGGCGTGCTGGCAGCCGTGGTCGTGGTAGGGGAGTTGGTTCCATTGCTGGTCCGCTGCCAGCACAGGGCAGCTCATCTACCCCCGGAGGGGCGGGCGCAGGTGGCAGGGGCGCACTCCTCATCCGTGATTTTTTTGGGCGTGGCAGCCACTCCATTTCATCAAACAGCAATCGACCCTTATGCTGTTTGACAGCGACAGTGAGAGGTTATATCTTGGGGGTAGTCATGCAGGAGAGTGAGCTAGAGTTTGGTCTGGATGCTCAGGACCTTTTGGAAGGGGAGGAGGAGGAGGGGGTACCGCCCGTCAGTACCCCAGTGACATCCCTTCCAACTGGTGCGGGTGGTTTCAGCCACAGAACCCCCACACCTAGTCAGACCCAGGCGTTAGCGAGGGGACAGCGGAGCCAGGTCAGGGGCTCCACATCTGCTGTTCCCCTCAGTCAACCACTGGTCGACCTTGGGTCTGACATTACAGGGGCTGAAGAGGAGGGTGACTTAGAATGGGTGCCACCTCCCTTGTCAGATGACAGCAGCACTGATGAAGAAGGTAGGCACCCGAGGCAAATGGTGCGCCAGGTCACCAAGGAGCCCAGTGTCAGGGGCTCCACTGGTAATGGCAGCAGGAGGCGGCGGCAGCAGCAGGTGCCTCCTCCACCTGTGCGCACCGAGCCCGAACAGGAGCAAGCCAGCACCACCCCATCTGACATGAACATAAGTCGCCTGTTTGGGCTTACTTCACCCTACTTCACCTTACTTCAGCTGTGCCATGCCAGGGTGAGGAGAGGGAGATCTGTTGCTCGGCTGGGTACCACTGCCCTTACCCAGCACCTGAGAGTCAACCACTAGCGGGAGTGTGAACAGATGCAGGGTGGTCGCAGCATCACCAGCAGCAATGTGCAGGGGACAGCAGCTCCTGCCACTGTCCTGCAGCCACCCCACCCCCTTCCAACAATGCATTCCCACTCCCCCACTCCCTCTCCTAGAGGTACTGATACCGACAGCCAGACCTCTGCCTCCTCT